>NW_027418085.1:0-130889 GCF_009905375.1 Apium graveolens
GGAACAAAGAAAGATGATTTGCTCAGACTAAAGGAGTGTCCTTGGAAACACTGTAAATCTTCAATTATCTCCTAGTACATACACTTTTGCAGCATTTTTAAATTTCTACTTAGTTTCAATTCATATATCTGTTAAGTGTTTTGTTATCATCAAGTTAACCCTGAATTTATGCCTACAATTCTTATAGACATAAATAGGGGGAGATTGTTAGGAATGTATGTGCATTAGTTTGATGATATGTTTAACAAAATACTTAAGTAGAAATTTAGTGTCTCTAGCCTCAACGGATAAGACCACTTTGGCTATCCGTTGATGGTGTAGCTTTACTTAGAAATAAGTCTAGTGTTGTAGCATATTTCAGTCTCTGTATTTAAAATGTAATTCTTGGAAGTTGAGAGAAACTATGAGTCATGTTGACTACTAGATGATATGCAGATAGGAAGGCCAATTGTAAATACTTCATGCCTTGTAATTTTGTATAAGTGAAGTGGTATCAACGGATGACTTAAAGACCTTCAACGGATGAGAAGCTAAGCTTCAACGGATGTCTCTAAAGCTTCAACGGATAAAGTCATCAACGGATAACATCCTTCAACGGATGAGTGCATCAACGGATGAAAGCTTCAACGGATAACATCCTTCAACGGATGAGTGCATCAACGGATGAAAGCTTCAACGGATGTTCTGATGATTAGCCGTTGATAAGGGGTAGTTGTACCTACAAACAGAGGCACATGGGTTGATAGAGACAACTGAGATGTGGTAGCCGAATTTTAGGAACAACAGAAAAAGCAGCCGTTCTTCTCTAGTACAAAGATGCAATAGTCAACAAAGTACTGGAGTGAACAGGAAAAGAAGCAAGTGAAGATCTTATTTTATTACTGTATTTTATATTGTTCTTCACTTGTACACTTGGTAATATATAAAAACCAAGTAGAAGCTAGTAATTAGATAAGAGATTTTCCAGAGCTGTTTAGAAAAATATTGAGAGAAAATTCATCTAGTTTGTACTAGGATGCAGCTGTGATCAACATTGTTTAATCACAGATTTTCTAAAATACCATCTCTGGTGGAACAACAAATCCACCAGAAAAGTTTTTAAGGTCTGTTGTGTTCTTTACATTTGTGCTTGAATATATATCTGTCTGTATTAGCTTAAAGCAATTCACACACTTGTTCTTCTTGAACACACAACTTTCATAAACTGCTCAAAACTTGAAAAAGTTTTGAGATTTACATTCAACCCCCCTTCTGTAAATCTCATTGTTAGTCCACTAGGAATAACACAATTATTTCAGTCCTCTAACTCTTTCCATGCATATCTTCTTTTGTATTAGTCTTGATCTTCTTTCTTGTAAATCAGCTTCCTTCATTAACTGTTAGTCCTCTCGTACTTAGTTCTGATATCCATCTTCTGATATTTATCTTCTGATAATCTAAGTTCTGATATCCATAAGTTCTGACTTCCAGTAAGTACTGATTCCAGTAAGTACTGATATTTCTTGTTTGTTAAGATCTGAAAACTAAACATGAAACATATTAGACATGACATCTCAAATATATCTAACAGGCTTTGTTTTAAAATCAGTTGCTTTGTATAAAATGATGTCTGATCACCTGTTTTATCCATGCAAAATTTAAAAACACAGATGCCAAAAAATTTCCAGAAAACAAACAATTTCCAGTTAACAACCGAATTCAGCTTCTAATATTTACCAAACTATCATATCCTTCCAAACATCTAAATTAACATTCCAATCTCCAAACATCCAAATTAACATCCCAATCTCCAAACATCCAAATTATCATCCCAACATAGTACTAGCTGCATAGTTTCAAATCTGAACCACCAAACATGAACTACTAGACATTCATCCATAATTTTTTCTAATTACTAGTTATAATCCGAATACATGCAACCAAAATAAAGGTGTTTTTCAGATTGTAATATAAGTACCAGTCTCCAAACTAGAGTTCCCAGGCTAGAGTCGCCAACAGCTACATGATGGGTTTGATATAATCAAGTGTCTCATAGCGAACGACGTCAAGGTCCTCCTCTGTATAAGACCTGCAACTCTTGGAGGCCCACTGGAACACAAATAAACCTATGTCATTCCATAACCAACTGAAAACTAATATTCACAGAATTGAGAAAGGTAAAAGAGCACCCAATTGAGTACTGAAATCTATCTACCTTGTCTAGAAGCTTAATCTCCTGGTCCTCAATTAAATCTTTCATATATCCCATGACCACATTTCCACATTCTATGCTAGTTGGTTGTTTAGGGCATCCCTATACATTCCGAATAATTGTTAAAAATTAATGACATTGAAGATTAATCATAATTCCATATTTCACAAAAATGAAAAATTAAAAAATTGCCTAAAATACTCACAACAAGGTTTTTAACTTTGGGATTCTTGTTTACCCGTCCTTCCTGAGCATTATAAGATCTCACTACTCTGTAAATGTTATTATTATAAAATACAGTGTCAAATCCTAAAATTACCGATTATATTCTATATAGAATTGTAAATTGAAGTAAAAAATTACCCCATGCAAGCCTTTTCAAGGTCCTAGGGATGAGGATGATGAGGCAATGGATTAAGGATGTAAATTTCTGATTCCCAAAAAACGATCAAAATCCAATGTATACTGTTTTTATTATAAATAAATTAAAGTGAGAATTTAAATTGCATATCCAACAATTTTACATATATTATTATTAATTTACCAATAACTATATGAATAATCAAGGCCATACAATATTTTAAAATAGGACGCGTAAAAAAAGACGTACTTGTAGTTATAAGGTATAAAATTCATCCGAAGTAATCCATCTTTCATCCTTTGCACAACATATTCATTAAATTCATCATTCAAGTTCAAAAAGTATCATGAAGCGCAAATTTAACAATTTCAGACAGTACAATTTTTTTAAATAAAAACCATGAGATTAATGTCAATTACGATTGTAACTGACATACCTCAAAATCATTCCATATTTTCTCTTTCAGTTCAGGGTCAACCTTTGGCCAAGTTAGAATGTCAATTGGCACCATTGTCCTTGCCAGCATACCTGTGTAGGACTGCAGTTTATGTCATTCATCTCCAACTGGAACCGCAACTCGATTGAACCGCAAATTCAACTTCTCTCCCCGCACTTTCTTCATCACTAGTTTATGCATAGCAGAAATGCCTCGTGCTGCTCCAGATGTCCTGCTTTTTGTAGATTGTGTACTACTTTCAGTGGGTTGTGGAGCTGTCTGCTGGGGAACAATGGTGTCCGCTGGAGCAACCGGGTCAGGATCTGGTACAGGTGGTGCATCTTCCGGTACTGGGGAGTCATTTATGTGCTTCTCATCCAATGATTCTTTAGACTCTTTTTTAGATTTTTTTTTCCTTTCTTTACCATATTTCCTGCATTAACCAAATGGAGTAGGAATAAGAGATAAGATTACCAATGAATACACATAATATAAACAATCAATATAAATTGAATAATGCTATAAATAATGAAAAACATGACAAAACTGTAGGCAAACGAAAAGATTCAGTTTTATATTTATTCCCATAAAACTACTTGACAATCTACAATCAAAAATCATAAAAAATTATCGATAATCTCAATTCAACGTCCATAATTATATCAGATATTTAATCAGATAATCACAAAAATTTATATTTATTACCGTAAAACTGCCTAACAACCACTTAGCAAAAAAAACTCCAAATAATTATATCATATGTTTCTACAATAAAAAGTTGATAAATAAACTCCAAGTTTTTTCGATACCATCCATAATTCTACAATACAGCATTTAAAATTACATTAATTTGAGAAGTCTATTTTTAAACAAAACTATAAAGCAAGTGAATATGATTTTTAAGCCTTGGATCGCTTCTTCAGCCAGATTCCTTCGCCATCTATTCTTTTATTGCCAACATTAGACTCTTCGTCGTCATCAACACTAATATCAACTATGGGGGTGTTAGAGCAGAATGAAGGGTTTTCTAGAATTGTGTCTCCAAGATCATCATCATTGTATATCTCGTGATGGTCTCTGGTCGTTGAGGTCAATACGACTGACTAGTTAGAATCAACGGGATCTTCGACATAGAAAATGTGTTTCACTTGATCAACGGACACATATTTGTCATTCTTGTGGCCTTGTCGACTAAGGTCCACAAGTTTGACGCCAAGTTCATCAGCCTTGACGCCTCTGTCACAGTCTGCCCATTTGCACAAGAACAACGGGGCTTTAATTGAGTGGTAATCCAGTTCCCATATTTCTTCAATCCTCTCATAAAATGTCATATCACTCTTTACAGAATTTAAATCCTTAGCACTAGAAACCTGGACAATCTTACCAACTAAAGAGATTCCACTATTTTGAAGAACCCTAGCATCGTCTTGTTCCTTTATGAAGTATCGGTAACGCATCAACTAGATAGCCATTAAAAGTCAAAACAGTAAATGATGGTTTTCCTTCTAGCCACCTTATCATTTCAGAAACACCTTTGACTTTCTCATTCAATTCAGTCATAACTTTGTTCTCAAACCAATCAGCAAATAGCCTATTATGCTCCCCAATCATCAACTGAATAGTCTTTTTTTCCTTCATAATTTTTTTCAAGCAACTCCTTATGCATCCTTTGAAAATGCATAATTTTTTTGGTTACAAACTAAAATAATGCTTATTAAAAATTTAATCAAGAAAAGAAAAAGAAAAGTGACTTGCTTAATATATGGAAATACTTCACTGTTGTTTAAGAAGATGTGTAAATGCGCCTCATCTCGTTCTTTCTCTTCAACAAATTTTACTGTTGCAACCGATAATGGACCAGAAATTTTGCCTTGGTCCATCGGAAGATCGGCAGTTGTGAAACTATTTTTAAAAAACTCTGCACAAAATTCTACAGATTCTTCTTTCAAGTATGCTTCCTATACAACCTATTGGAAAGTAGCGGTTTCGCACGTAACTTTTCAACACTTTATTAAAATGCTCAAATGGATACATCAATCTATAGAAAACTGGTCCACATAAACGCAATCCCCTGACCAGGTGCACTATTAGATGTATCATTATATCAAAAAAAGAAGGCAGAAATATTTTTTCAAGCTCAAATAAGGTTAATACCAAATCGACTTGCAATTTATCAAGTTTTGATACGTAAAAAATCTTGTTGCACAAAGTGTTGAAAAATAAGCAGAGTCTTTACTTCCTTTCCATAAGAAAATTTAATGTTTTTTTGTTGTGCTAACACCTCTTGTCCGGAAAGGGGTTGCCTTTGCTGTCGAAACTCTCGTTGACCATTAAAGGTTGCCTTCTTCCTCCTGTATGCATGATGCCTAGGAAAATACCGATGATGACCTTGGTAACATATTTTACTATTATAAGGTAAATAGTTAGCAACGGTATCATCACCACACACTGGAGAACCCAAATAACTCTTATTGACACAGCCAGGAAAATTACAATATGCCGGGAAATCAGTAATCGTCCATAACAAAGTCGCCCTGAAAGTGAAAAAGGATTTTGTGAAGGCATCGTATACATTCGGTTCACCTTCTTCCCAAAGCTTTTTCAAATCATCAACTAACGGTTGTAAGAACATATCAAGGTTGTTACCTGGTTCATGTGGACCGGAGACCAATATAGTTAACATCATAAATTTCCTCTTCATACATAACTACGGAGGAAGATTATATGTTACCAATACTATCGGCCAACAAGAATACCGACAAAGCCGACAAAGCTAGTCAAAGATTTCTTGGCTCACTTCTGAAGGCAAGCCACCTGTAATCCATATTCCACCAAGAAGGAGAGTCGACAGGGTGGCGCATCTGGCCATCATGAATTCTTTGATTGGAATGCAATGTCAACAACTTAGCTCTCGAAGAAGATTTAAACTTCCGTTTAAATCTTGGGATGATCGGAATGTACCACATAACTTTTGCCGGGATTTTATACCTTTCTCTACCATCCTTAACCACATTCCAGCGAGATAGCTTGCACTTTGGACACTCCGAAGCAGTCTTATCTACACCCCTGTATAGAACACATTCATTGGGACATGCACCGAATTTTTGTATGCTCGGGGCCTAAATTCGAAAGAGTTTTCTTTGCTTCATATGCGTTAACAGGTAATGCATTATCCTGAGGTAGGAATGAGCCAACTGTAGAGAGAAGATCACTAAATACACTATCACTAACACCAAATCTCGCTTTCCAGTTATGTAATTTTAACACTGAATCTAATTTTGTGCAGTCGCTGCCCTCAAATAAATATTGTTGAGCATCGACCACAAACCTCTTAAAATAATGTGAGTCTTTATCGTAGTCATCACCCCCTGATTTAACCCCCGGATTACGATATGTTGCTTCACTAACCACAGCATCTTGTATAGAGCACAAGCAGCCGCCGTTTCTGATGCAGCAGCCGCTTCTGATGTAGCTTCAAAGGCTGATTTAAATGCATCTGCATTCTGCTCCTCTTTATGAGGGGGCAGTATGCTACCAACAGATGACTTACCCGTCTTGGATCTGTGCCAAATCAAATCAATATACCCAAGACTGAAACCATTCTCATAGAGATGACCCCTTATTACTTCGACCAGAAATTTCTTAAAATTAACACATTTACAGCAGGGGAAAGGTATTTTTTAGGATTTTTACAATTTTCTTCAGCGTAAATCAAAAACTTTTCAACCCCGACTTCATATTCCAACGAATCCCTCTCTTTTGAAATCCAATCTTTCTCCATATTTGTAGGATAACCTATTTCTTACCTAATTTTTATATCAAATATTTAAAAAACAAGCAACATACAATTAGTAATATATATGTATTACTATGTATAATTATCGGCAAAGCAGAGCACGACACTGATTGATTAAAATGATGAAATGAAACGAAACACAAAACAAAGTTTATCGTACAGTGTGCGTATATAATGCATCAGCCTCAAATTATATATAATAATATAATCTTATTTTTGTGAGGGATATGCAACACTATAATTTTAGATGAAATTAATACTATGTGATATGAATTCTTTAAGCATTCCTCTCCTGTAATTCTGAAGCCATGACTAAGCCAACTTAATAATCCATGCCGTCTAATATAACTTGCCATTTAACTTCTTTTTACTTGATTTGGATGGCAACATACTACAGTAAATCATTGGGCCTTGGCCCATCAAAAATATAGAAAATAAACCACAATCTAAGTAAACATTGGAGATAACCATAGCAAATTAATATAATTAGTAATGAGCAGAATCAACCACCACCCGGCGTCGATGCTCATAAAGTAATAGCTTCCATAGGCCAAGAAAACTCTATTCACATGCTAAATATCATTTCTCAAACAAGAATCATAACTTTTAGTGGGTTTATTAAGTACTTGCTCAAAGATTACATTCCTAAACCAACCACTTATGCTTTTCTAACTCCTCCCAGGAAACCCCCTTTTTCTCTACTAGGTAATTATTTTCTTTATAAGCACCATATGTATGTGTTAATGAAGTGTTCTTTTATAATTTTTGTATTCCAAGTATGAAATCAAAAATCAAAGTTGATTGATATGGTAATGTCATTATCCTTTTCAGTAATCTAGTTGTATCGATTTGGTAGTACAAGACAAGGCATGCATTTGAATTTTTCAACTCTCAAATTTTAGTTTCGAATTAGTTTGTGCTTAATTAAATCAAGTAAGATGATCTTGGTTAAGTGTGTGTGTAAAGATATGTTGATAATCCAAACGAGGTAAATTAGTATGTTAGTTTCATGAGGAAAATAGATGAAAGATGTTTATATTATACTATAAATTCTATACAGAACCATCTTCCTGACATTTTATATATGTATGCATAGATTCTCAGATAAAAATTATATGTAAACTATATGTTGTAACAACATACACTGAACAAAAAGTGGATTTCATCTATCATCCAAGTATTTAACTGAAAATTATATGCATTTCCTAGAGAAAATAGAGAAATGAGCAACAGAAATCCTATCATTTAAATAAAATTTATGACCAACTCATTGAGTTAAATATAATTAATTAACTTGTATATTATTTATAATATATTTCAAGTTAAATATTTTTTAATTTAAAATTAATTTATTTTTATCCGAGTTGTTAACCGAGGCTCTTTCTGAATAATCCCCGCATAAAAATAAATAAAGACACAAGCATAAGAATTCATATCAGAGGTGACGGGAGATCCATTTCCATACTACAGAATATGTAACTATATGATTGTAACAACCTAATATCTTCTTCTTCTAAAGACAAGCAACTCAAACAAGCAGTGTTTCATGCAGATGCAGATAGTTCAAATTAAAAATTAAAAAATTAGGGTTTCAAATTGAAACCCCAAATTTTGAAATTAGGGTTTAAAACTTACCTAATTCAAGGTTTAACCTCCAACTTAGCTTTAATCTCCGACTTGAATCCAATATTAAAATCTGAGTTGAACTCCAACTCTGACTTCGACTTCGATTTACACTAATGCAATGAAACCCTCAAATTTATAAGAGCAAGAGGGAAATGAGAGCAACCTTGATTGAAGATTATTGAAGATCTATGAGAAAATGAGAGGACGGAGAGGGAAATGAGAGCATTGGTGGGAAATGAGAGCAACCTATTCTTGGTGAGAGATGAGAGTTTTTTGATGAGAGATGAGAGATGAGAGAATACGTTTTTTGTTTTATGTTTTTTATTTTAATTTTTAATTTTTTTAATTAAAATGAGGGGGGGAGATGTGTGTGAAAAAAGGGGGAGAATTTTACTAAGGAAAAAAATAAGGGGGGAAACATGGAGGGAATAAATTATTTGGTTAAGGGATAAAAATGGGGAAGGCGCGTTGATTAATTTTTTTAAACCAGACATATAACATCGGTTCGGATAAAACACTGAAGTTTCTAACAACAAAAGACATCGGTTACCCAAAACCGATTTAAAAAACTCCTTTTATATCGGCTCCAAAAGCAACCGATGTTTAAGAGGCGATGTATATTCTACTTTTTCTCGTAGTGACGGAAGGTTTAGGTGCATAAATTTTGTGACAAATGCCTCCAGAATCTCATGCAAATATAGTTGACGAACCGAATTATTTTGGTAAAATGTAAGGAAAATGAATATCATAGGGTTGCACACTAAAGATTTGTCTAATTGATTTCAGATTAATGTGGGGTCGAAATGGGAGATTGTTCATATTAATTTAATAATAAAATAAAAAATACTTATATAAACTAGATCTTAATATATCAATTATATTTAGCTATTATTGAATTCGATAAATTAAGTGGTTAAATTAAAAGTCCATTAATATTTTAATGATTGTATGAACTTATTAAGTGAATACCATATATCAGGCCCAATTAAAAATAATGAAAGATTTATTTAGGCGTTATATAAAAGATATGTGATATAGTCCCCAATATATCAAGTATAATAACAATCATTAAATCTTAGCAAAGGCTGCTAGAGGACTATGAGGAGTAATTGGTTGAGTAAGATATAATGGTGAAACATTTGAGGACTAGACTATGCTAGAATCACTACCATCCAATCATGGATATAAGTACATTTTCACTTTAGGTTAATGTCAATATTTGTATATGAAGCATATGACCATTGTATCTATTTTAAGGAATTTACTTTATATAGAATTTCTAGATTCTAACATGTGGAGGTTGCTAATTTCTATAAACAAAAATGTAAGTACATCTTCAAGAAAATTCCTTAAGGTTACCTGTCATGTGGTAGAGAAAATAAAATGCTATCTCCACGATTCAAAGTCAATCTGAGTTGAATATCTGTTTAGTAGAAATTAACATAAAATAAAATTTCTTCCAAAAAAACCATATTTGAAACTTCTTATTAGAGAAAGGGATATGAACTCAATATCATAAAAAGGGATTATAAAATCAAAAATCGGTAACTGAAACAAAAACATAAAAAAATGTTATCTAGTCGTTAATGATTCATATCCACTTAACTTATAAATAACACTAGAAATAACCCTGAACAATGACTTGTTGAGCTACAAAATTCTAATAAATAAGAAGAACTTAATACAAATTCTATGTTACCGGTGCTCTTAAATTTTTTCATGTACCCACATCGGACACTCGACACTCGCACATGGTATGGACACTCGGACACCGATTTTACACCAAAAATATATAAAATTATCAAAATATTGTTGAACCCTACACTTAGACGCATATCAATATTGGGCACTTTTAGCCGAGTTCAAGTTTGAGTAACATAACATAAAAGAAAAGAGACACCAAAATATATTTCATATCTTAAAGCTACTTGATACAATAACATTTATTTTTGGGCGCAAAAAATAATAGATTTAGGTTTATATATCTCAAAGCCAGTCTTGAGCATCTTCATATGGTTAAAAGTTAAAGGGACTTTTTCGAGTTAGTTATACGCGAATTGATAAAGTATGGAGGGAAGTGAGTGAAAAGTAGGTTTTTATTATAATATTACTTGTTCTCAATTACAATAGAAGGGGGGCTTATATAGACAACAAATAAATACTAATAAACAAAGCATCCTAAAAAGTAAACTATTTTAATAATCAAACTATCCAATAATACATATATTATATATGATAACATCCCCCTCAAACTTACGATGGTGAATTGAGAGTTTGTCAAACAAGAAACAGAGTCACATGACTTAGCAATACAAAATTGCAAAAAAAGAAAACAATAGTGTCCAAACGAATCCAAAAATTGAGTCAAAATAACATAAAACTTCCAAGAGATTCCAAAGACATGAAAACCCAACCAAAAGCTTCCAAGTGATTCCAAATACACAGCAACATAAGAAATATCATCCAAAGATGCAACACCACGAGAGAAATTAGAGTATTCCAAATATATCCAAAACAAAGTAGCATGAGAGAAGAACCATTCATGTTATTTTGAAAAACAAAGAAACTTTAAGACTAAAATAAAACTTCAACCATCGAAAGTAAATCCAAATATAAAATCAAATCCAATTCCCGATCCAACTCAACTTCAAATCTGGTCTAAATTGTAACTTAATTCAACTCAGCAAACTGTATCCAATTTTTAAAAGCAAATAAAAAAAACTAAATAAAAATTCAAAACCTAAATCTAACTTAGAAATCAACGGCCAATATGACTAGTCAATGAATATATGTAACAACTCGCACTTCCTACTATTAACTCTAAAATCAAAACTAAAATACATTACAATTCATTAATCCAAAAGTTTATTACAAAGATGACTATTATAAAGTGCAACTTGTAAGTCCTAAAAGTTAATTTACTCCCAATATAAGGTCCTCGAACTCTAATGCTATTCAACTCAAATTTTAGAAGAATCACAAAATATTAAAAAAATGTGTTGCAAAGCCCAACATGCAAAATAATATTTTTTTTTCAAAATACAGCCGAAACATGTAACACATAGCACAGAATCACACACATATTAGATAACAAATACAACAAGATGCGCATGATACACTATATAACAATAATCAATGAGATGCACACGACATATTATATAATTCAGATATTCAAAATCTTAATCATTCAATAAGTCTTAAAATCAAATTCTCTTCTTAAGCCCCACATTCGTAAATCACGCCTTATATGTCACACTTTTCCAATGACTGTCATCTTATACTTTATGCCACACTTCTCAAGTGACCTGGTTCTTATTGTCATTCGATGGGAGGGTACGTCGTACTTTGTTACTTTTATAGTTTATAAGTTTATGAGAATGTTATGGAAATGTAGTTTATAACTTTAGTTATATTGTTGCTGCGATTGTTTCCTAACAGAGCATATTTGCTACTAGGATTGTTATTTAAACAAAGCATATATACTAAAAGCTATATAACGAACTGTTACTTTTGCCTCCAATACTGTCATGTTTGTTAATATATCGTGTTACATTAATCATAGTTATTGTTGCTTAATTAAAACTCAATTTTATTACATTAGATAAAATATAGTGTTACAGTAGACTATGTATGTCCTACACGTGTGGCCCATCTGTGGGATCTTGATTGAACCTAATGTATCACTTAATTTTTATTTTTTTTACGTTTGGGTATTACAATGTTACATTAAGTGGCTTATGTAACATTTTTCTCACTAATATGGTAGATCAAAGAAGTGTTACATTAGAGTGTCTATTGTAATGCTCGTAAATGTAACGCCCCCTCGTGTTACAATAGATGTAACGCCCCCAAATCCGGGGTCAGAGGATTTGGTCGTCACTATAAAACCTCAATCCAAATTAACCTGTTAAATCAATAAATAAATGCCAGCAGAAGATAATTATTATTTATGACCCAAAACTACTCCAAGATCTTTTAAGGTTATATTTCTAGAAATAAGATATCCAAATTCCATAAATAATTTTTCACTTTCTTTTAAAACTCTTTTTAATAAATTCCAACTCAAAACTAAACCCACTAGTATAACTTCGAAATGAAGTATACTAGGCCCAAATAAAATAACACAAATATAATATAATATAATATAAACAGCTTTACACAATAGAACTTACACTAGCCCGCAAACCCTGGAATAAACACCTTCCAAAAGCTTCTTCTTTGCTTCCTCGAATTACGCAGTTAAACAGCACAAGCTAGTCCTCACTGGAGGTTAAATTTAAAACAGGCAAGTATGAGCGGAACAAATGCTCAGCAAGATCATTGTAATATATATATGGTCATTTTGATATAAAACTGACGTCTGCAATAGCGCAGAACATTTAAAATCATAATTGCTGAATCATAAAATTTTAGTTGAGGAACCTCAGAATTGATTCCTTAATTGTATTCAAAACCATTTTGATATTTTTGAGCGAAATGCTTCAGCAATACTTTGAATCTTGACGAGAATAAAACTCATAAAATAGGGTTTACGGAAATATCGTAAACCACAATAACATGAAACAATGATTATAGAATGAATTATAAACCTTTACTCAAAACCGAACTCTTGATATTAATACCCATTTTGTTGTCATATCAAATTAGATATCAATACAAACTTTGATGCTAACAACATCCCATACTGAAGTCAGCATCAATCATCTATACTAATACCACATTTGATATTTAACAACAAAGTAAGTATCAGCATCAATCAGAAATGAATCAAAACCGCTTTCCACCTTTTATCCGAAACAGAAACAGTTGATAAACCATTTATTCTATGAATATCAAAACAATTTAGAAACAACAGTTTAGATTGGAACCAATTATATTTCATGTTGTTCCTGATGATCAGTCACGAAACAGCACTGGTATCCCGCAGCCATACCGTAAATAAGGGTATTACCTGTATCCCGCAGCCATACGGTACCTATAGGGCGCCAGAAAAGGCATATAAAGATATTACAGCTGGACCGATATCTCGATCACCTACATTGTAACCAATAACCAATCCAATTTTAAAACATTTTATTAAAAAAGGGGCCATAATACTCGACACCCGAAATAATTTTATTCCCCCATTCACTTGGGCAGGAATACTCGCAACCAAATCATTTTTCTCAAATTCAAAACATTTATAAATCCAGTAATTTGATAAGTAAAGACATTTAACTATTCTGAACATAGAATAGCAGAGAGTACTTGTATAATAAGCATTTAATTCAGCGATATGTAAAACATTTACCTATTCTGAACTGAGAATTAAGAAAGCAATACTTGGATAAGAAGATTTAAAATAAATATCACTTGAACAATAAGTGATGATAGGGATACTTGCCTTTGGGTTTTTAGCAGTTAGTCACACTCATAAAAAAGCAATCCCTCATTCTGACATCTTATGACATCACCCTCTTTTATTTCAATAATTTACTGATACGCCGCTCCTGCGATTGCTAGAAGCCAGATATCCAATACCATTCTATTTCATTCTTTCCAATGTCCGGTCCCGATCAACTCGAGCGATCCGTATCTATAATTAAAAGATACAACTTTAATCGTCCAAACGATAATTACTCGACGAACTGCATGTAAAAACCATATCGTCTACCCATACGCTAGCCCACACATAATTACCACAGTCAACACAAGAATCTTGACCCACGTATGCACGTAATTCACATAGCACGTAAGCACATAATCCACGTATCACATAATTCATATAACACATGACTTGGTTCGTCAAAAGGTTCGACTAGGTACGTTTAAATATGAAATCAGGTCAAAAATATGATTTTTCAGTCACTACGCGGCCCAGAATCGATTTACAAAACAAGCGGCCTTTCGAAACAAAAGGTTTTGGGTCTCGAAAGTATTTTTATTAAAAGCGGAATATTTTTCTGAGTCTATACGCGTTTGTTTCGTATTAAACGGACGAACGATTTATTTATTAGGAATAAAATCAGAATAAATAGGAATAAATCAATTAATAATAATATTAATTAATTTTTAAATACCAACATATAATTTTTAAAAGTTTAATAGTGATTTTTAGGAATTATTTGAATTAATTATAAATAATTATATTTTATTTAACTATTTATAAATAAAATTAATTGATTAAATGAATTAACCAATTAATTAAATCTATAAATAATTAATTAAAACAAATTATAAATAATTAAAACAAATATGTATTTTAGAAAATAATAAAAGAATTAATCTTTGGAATATAAAATAATTTAGTTAATTATTAAAATAATTAACCAAACTAATTTATGGAATTAAAATGATTTTAAGAAATTAGAAATTGAATTTTTTAGTTAAATTTTAAAAACAAAATCTGCAATAACAGATTTTGGAAATTGAAATAGGGGTAAGGGGGATTAAACTCGGGTTCAGGGAAAAGGGTTAACGGGTCGAACTCCGGGTTAACCGGGTTGTCAAGAACGACCCTGACCTGCCGGATAATTCTGCAGATTCCGGCGAAGCCTCGATGTCAGACAACAAGCACTGATGTGATAGTTTCTTTTGTCACAATCGCACAAATACGACTCAGCATCAACAAACCCAGTAACAACAACGATGTACGGGGATTTCAGCCTCGATTTCGGCGTCTTCATTATCAAACCCGGCGAGTTTCGACCGGTTTCCGGTGAAACAGCAAAAACACGAAATACTCAATCAATATTTGTAAATTACATATCAAAATGAAGCTCAGTTGATGCACAAACTAATCCCATAATCCTTATAATCAAACAACTATCATATAAACAAAAAAATTGAAATTAAACATTCGATAAAACTCTTTGCTCGACCATGTCAAAATCGTAATGAAACGATCACAAAACTTACATAAAACCATTCCAAATAAGCTGATAAAGCTAATTATAACAATCAAAATGATGAACAAACATCAAATATGTAACCCCCAAATTCGAGGGTTATGAACAAAATCGAAGATTTTGAAATTCGAGGGTTATGAACAAAATTGAAGATTTTGATTCGAATAACCTTTGATGAAACAGATGGTAGAGTATGATAATACAAATCTCAGGCTTCGATTTGGATATTTGAGCTTTGAAAACGAAGATCAAAATCACCTAAAACAGCTAGTTTGATTTTCACAGTCGATCAAGAACAAGAACAAGAAGATAAGCTTCTTTTGATATTATCTGATTAACTTTGTATTTTTCTAAAAATAAAAATAATAATTTCAGGCTATATATATTTAACGAAAATAATACCCGATAAATCAACAATCGATGTTTCGATCTCATAATTTAAAACGGAGATCCCGAAAACAATAATTTACAGGGAAAATTTTTAAAAACGATCAAATATAAAATTTATATCAAAATTCCCCAAAAATTGCAAATAATGCAAAAATGCAGAAATACCGGGTATTTGAAATACGCATAATTTTATAAAAATAAAAATGTAAATTTTGTGGGCTTTGACGTCCCGTTGGGGTCCCGGTCCGTTGATTTTTGAAAAACAGAAATGATTCCTAAATTAATAGAAAACCCCGAAAACACAGAAAATACGCTCAAACGCACATAAAACGGGATAAAACGAGCACCTCGATAAAAATGCTAATAAACATGCGTATAGATTGCAGATCGATTCATATAAATACATCTTAAACACGTAACAAGTATCTCAGTGTATCAAATCGGATCCGAAAATAGATTATTTAGCCGCTAAGTAATTAAAAAATGATATAATTTGATATCATATTGGGATAATTATCAAAACCAAACTTCTTATAAAACACCCTATGAGAAAATAATGTAAAAATATCCCGTCTCTCGAGAATACAGGTTTTATTGATCTACCAAAATGATTATCGTATCGAAAATTTTGCGTCGGGACGCGCACGGGTCAAACCGTAATCCGGATCGAAAAAGTTAAAACACGGAAAATGTCCGGAATTACCAAATTAGGTTAGGAGAAGTTTTTCGAAGAGTTTCGGGTTGTAAAAACGCATAAACGATTGAAGTTGGACGATTCCCGGCTTTATAAAATAATTTTATAATTACTCAGAAAATAATTATTAAATCTATAAATCCTTATAAAATCATATAACACTCCAAAAATTACCAGAAAAATACCATAATTATCTATACTTTATCCTGGACATATAAAAATTAAAATACTTACACTTTATCACATATAAACACCCAAATATAAATATCAATCATCAGGTAATTCACCAAAATTCCCATAATAATCACATAATAATTAGTTATTGATAAAAGTAATTGCACAGTATTTCCCGGATATTTCAAAACAATTTCAATTTACCGATATCAATAAGATCGACTTTCAAATAACTTTTAAAAATAATACATTTAAAGAAATATTTTCAGAAATTAACAAGGATCGATATAACACTTAACAAATAACAGATTACCATATAATAACACCAACTCGTCAAACAAGAATAAAATATCCACCATTTTATTCCTTATAAATCATAAAAGCACATATATATATATATATATATTTAAATAATAATTATAATAATTCTAAAAATACGGAATATTACAATCTACCCCCTTATAAGGATTCCGTCCTCGGAATCAGCCGAAGAAAGCGCTAAGGGTCTTATTACCAACTTTCCAATCTTGCATATGTAACTTTTCTCAAAATTTCCAATAATACTGCAATTCCTTATACCACACAGTTATCACCTGAGCTTCACTCCGCACTATTGTTCCTTCCACATACCTTTTGACCAATCCTCAATTGAATCACTTCTACTGATAGAGAGGAAGAAGAATCGAGAGAAAGATAAAAAGAAAAAGAAAGAGAGATATAGATAAATAGAAAGAGAAATAAAGAAACAGATTGACTTCGTTATACGCCACTAATATTTTAATCGCATTGTAGTCTATTATCGCTATTGGTAATCCAACTCAACCCAAGATAATTGGCATACCTTTGAATATTTCAGATAATAAAATCTTGGAATTCCAAAAAGAAATGAATCCCATATCATAACACGACCAAAATCTGAATTTGAGAAAAAGTATTGTTGAAACAAAAGAATAACTGAGAGATCAATATGATCAAACGAACTTGGTATTGCGTGCCAAAATCAAGACACTACTAAAGGTTGTTAACCTTCATGTATTCACAACACACACAAGTGATGGCATCCCATCCAACTCCTATTACACAAACAGGTATACCTTGTGTCCCCTATAGTTAGGGTTGTTCATCTTAGTCAGAATAAAAGAATATCAAGGGAATTCAAAATTAAATGAATAAAACTAAAAAGATTCCAAAGCTGATATTTCTAAAGGAAATGAAATCCAGAGGACAAAATTCTGGCACAAAATGAATAAACGGGTGTAAGGGAATATATCCTCTAACTGATACCCTTTTTTGAGAGATGTCAAAATAAGTTATAGAAAGAGAAGGTATTTCCAAGGTCTTAATACTTATCTTCTATTTGAACTCCTCTGTTGACTCGCCATCTGATTCTAGACACTTTTTCAAGTTCCACGAATATCGATAATCTTCATCGCCGTCGAACCGTAGTAGCCTCGGAAGATTCAACAATAGATATTCACAGCTGACAAGTGTAACTTCCACACTTCCGGACCATTAATTCTAAATCAAAACTAAAACAAAATACAATTTACTAATCGAAAATTCAATTACAAAGGAGACTATTACAAAAGCGCAGCTAACGGAAACGGTCCAAAAGTCAATCTACTCCAAAACTAAGGTCCTCGAACTCCAATGCTATACAACTCGAATCTCGGACGAAACCTGAAATTGTAAGAATGAGCTATACAGCCCAGCAAGAAAATAATCGATCCAACTAGTAGGCCAAGTAACAGGAACACATATACAAAATATGATAATATATACGATACGATGTACAATATACGAAACAAACACTTTTGATATACATTCTTATTCTTATTCGATACACATAGCACATAAACAACAATAATTCAAAATCCATAATTCATGCCAAGACCACTACAACCCGGTGATAACGGTCCTAAATTTTCTCAAAACTGTCACTACAATCCGGTGACTGCGGTCCTAAGTTCTTATTCGATATTTTCACAAACCATGGCACAAATCAGAGATCTAAAATTATCGTCTACACACCACATATATACAACAATACGTATACTTGTAACACATAATACATTCAAAAATATCATCACTTAGCCCATATTTTGATAATCAAATATAAACGCATAACATACAATTTTGAAAACACTAGTAAGATCGATCGAAAACTTACCTAAAAACCTGACCAGATCTGAAACTACTCGATTTTGACCCTCTAAATGACAATTTCTTGGAAAACACGAAACATCAAAGTTGTAGAGAACGAAAAGACCTTTCCGAAAAGTCCAGAATCACTGAATTCTGACTTACGATGAATTTTCTACGAATTTTACAAAACAGCTGATTTTTGCTGAGAAAGTCCTACGAATTTTAATGATGAAAACAAGGAATACGAATATGGTGTATTTATAACGGTACAAAACCCTATTTCTTAACCTACAAGTTATCCATATTAGAATCTGATCCAAATTTTAGGCCCATTAGTCTAATTAAATTTTAAATCCTAATCTTAATCAAATTTTAATACTTTTTATTCTATTATTCAATTATTATTCTTATTCTAAAAATTACGGGATATTACATACTACCCTCCTTAAAAAGAATTTGGTCCCCAAATTTACATCAAACCTATACGTCTAGGCCCTATAATATCTATAGGTCTAACTTAAACTATGGTCCACAAGATCGAATCCTAGGGAATGTACTAGTCTCATACCTAATACACTCCGAAAGACAGCCTGCTCTGAATACCAACTGTAACAGCCCGCACTTGCGGACTAGTAAATCTAAATACAAAACTAAATTCTAATACAATTAGTAATCCAAAATCCTATTACAAAAGTGACTATTACAAAAGCGCAGCTAACGGAAACGGTCCAAAAGTCAATCTACTCCAAAACTAAGGTCCTCGAACTCCAATGCTATACAACTCGAATCTCGGACGAAACCTGAAATTGTAAGAATGAGCTATACAGCCCAGCAAGAAAATAATCGATCCAACTAGTAGGCCAAGTAACAGGAACACATATACAAAATATGATAATATATACGATACGATGTACAATATACGAAACAAACACTTTTGATATACATTCTTATTCTTATTCGATACACATAGCACATAAACAACAATAATTCAAAATCCATAATTCATGCCAAGACCACTACAACCCGGTGATAACGGTCCTAAATTTTCTCAAAACTGTCACTACAATCCGGTGACTGCGGTCCTAAGTTCTTATTCGATATTTTCACAAACCATGGCACAAATCAGAGATCTAAAATTATCGTCTACACACCACATATATACAACAATACGTATACTTGTAACACATAATACATTCAAAAATATCATCACTTAGCCCATATTTTGATAATCAAATATAAACGCATAACATACAATTTTGAAAACACTAGTAAGATCGATCGAAAACTTACCTAAAAACCTGACCAGATCTGAAACTACTCGATTTTGACCCTCTAAATGACAATTTCTTGGAAAACACGAAACATCAAAGTTGTAGAGAACGAAAAGACCTTTCCGAAAAGTCCAGAATCACTGAATTCTGACTTACGATGAATTTTCTACGAATTTTACAAAACAGCTGATTTTTGCTGAGAAAGTCCTACGAATTTTAATGATGAAAACAAGGAATACGAATATGGTGTATTTATAACGGTACAAAACCCTATTTCTTAACCTACAAGTTATCCATATTAGAATCTGATCCAAATTTTAGGCCCATTAGTCTAATTAAATTTTAAATCCTAATCTTAATCAAATTTTAATACTTTTTATTCTATTATTCAATTATTATTCTTATTCTAAAAATTACGGGATATTACAACAAGAGATCTGTCCAGCTCAACACAACGATCTCTAACGAATGCACCTATCTTAACTTACTCGTTGGTATTATATCCAATAGTCCAACAAGAACTCGATATGAGCTCAAACGTACTCACATAGCTATACACACTCCTACACACTCTCGTTTCTAGTTTACTATAACCTCAGCTCTGATACCAGCCTGTAATGCCCCCAAATCTGGGGTCAGTGGATTTGGTCGTCACTATAAAACCTCAATCCAAATTAACCTGTTAAATCAATAAATAAATGCCAGCGGAAGATAATTATTATTTATGACCCCAAACTACTCCAAGATCTTTTAAGGTTACAGTTCTAGAAACAAGATATCCAAATTCCATAAATAAATTTTCACTTTCTTTTAAAACTCTTTTCAATAAATTCCAACTCAAAACTAAACCCACTAGTATAACTTCGAAATGAAGTATACTAGGCCCAAATAAAATAACACAAATATAATACAATATAATATAAACAGCTTTACACCATAGAACTTACACTAGCCCGCAAACCCTGGAATAATCACCTTCCAAAAGCTTCTTCTTTGCTTACTCGAATTACGCAGTTAAACAGCGCAAGCTAGTCCTCACTGAAGGTTAAATTTAAAACAGGCAAGTATGAGCTGAAGAAAGGCTGTGGTCGCTTTGATATAAAACTGACGTCTGCAATAGCGCAGAACATTTAAAATCATAATTGATGAATCATAAAATTTTAGTTGAGGAACCCCGGAATTGATTCCTTAATTGTATTCAAAACCATTTTGATATTTTTGAGAGAAATGATTCAGCAATACTTTGAATCTTGACGAGAATAAAACTCGTAAAATAGTATTTACAAAAATATCGTAAACCAAAATAACATGAAACAATGATTATAGAATGAATTATAAACTTTACTCAAAACTGAACTCTTGTTATTAATACCCATTTTGTTGTCATATCAAATTAGATATCAATACGAACTTTGATGCTCACAACATCCCATACTGAAGTCAGCATCAATCATCTATAATGATACCACCTTTGATATTTAACATCAAAGTAAGTATCAGCATGAATCAGAAATGAATCAAAACCGCTTTCCACCTTTTATCCAAAACAGAAATAGTTGATAAACCATTTATTCTATAAATATCAAAACAATTTAGAAATAACAATTTAGATTGGAACCAATTATATTTCATGTTGTTCCTGATGATCAGTCATGAAAGGTATCCCGCAGCCATACTGTAAATATAGGTACTACCCGTATCCCGCAGCCATACGGTACCTATAGGGCGCCAGAAAAGGCATATACTTGCCTTGAAAGATATTACAGCTGGACCGATATCTCGATCACCTACGCTGTAACCAATAACCAGTAACCAATCCAATCTTAAAATATTTTATTGAAAAAGGGGTCATAATACTCGACACCTGAAATAAATTTATTCCCCCATTCACTTGGGTAGGAATACTCGCAACCAAATCATTTTTCTCCAAATCCAAAACATCTATAAATCCAGTAATTTGATAAGTAAAGACATTTAACTATTCTGAACATAGAATAACAGAGAGTACTTGCATAATAAGCATTTAATTCAGCGATATGTAAAACATTTACCTATTCTGAACTGAAAATAGGGAAAATAATACTTGGATAAGAAGATTTAAAATAAATATCACTTGAACAATAAGTGATGATACGGATACTTGTCTTTGGGTTTTTAGCAGTTAGTCACACTCGTAAAAAAGCAATCCCTCATTTTGACATCTTATGGCATCACCCTATTTTATTTCAACAATTTACCGAAATTCCGCTCCTGCGATTGCTAGAAGCCAGATATCCAATACCATTCCATTCCAGTCTTTCCAATATCCGGTCCTGATCAACTCGAGCGATCCGTATCTATGATTAAAAGATACAACTTTAATCGTCTAAACGATAATTACTCGACGAACTGCGTGTCAAAACCATATCGTCTACCCATACGCTAGCCCACATATAATTACCACAGTCAACACAAGAATTTTGACCCACGTACACACATAACTCACATAGCACGTAAGCACATAATCCACGTATCACATAATTCATATAACACATGACTTGGTTCGTCAAAAGGTTCGACTAGGTACGTTTAAAACTGAAATCAGGTCAAAAATATGATTTTTTAGTGACTACGCGACTCAAAATTGATTTACAAAACAAGTGACCTTTCGAAACAAAAGGTTTTGGGTCTTAAAAGTATTTTTATTGAAAGCGAAATATTTTTCCGAGTCTATACGCGTTCGTTTCGTATTAAACGGACGAACAGTTTATTTATTAGGAATAAAATCAAAATAAATAGAAATAAATTAATTAATTAATAATATTATTAATTGATTTTTAAATACCAACATATAATTTTTAAAAGTTTAAAAGTGATTTTTAGGAGTTATTTGAATTAATTATAAATAATTGTATTTTATTTAACTATTTATAAATAAAATTAATTGATTCAATGAATTAACCAATTAATTAAATCTATAAATAATTCATTAAAACAAATTATAAATAATTAAAATAAATATGGATTTTTGAAAATAATAAAAGAAATAATCTTTGGAATATAAAATAATTTAGTTAATTATTAAAATAATTAACCAAACTAATTTATGGAATTAAAATGATTTTAAGAAATTCAAAATTGAATTTTTTAGTTAAATTTTAAAAACAAAATCTGCAATAACAGATTTTGGAAATTGAAATAGGGGTAAGGTGTATTAAACCCGGGTTCAGTGAAAAAGGTTAACGGGTCGGACTCTGGGTTAACCGGGTGGCCAAGAACGACCCTGACCCGCCGGATAATTCTGCAGATTCCGGCGAAGCCCCGATGTTAGACAACAAGCACTGCTGTGATCGTTTCTTTTGCCACAATCGCACAAATACGACTCAACATCAACAAACCCAGTAACAACAACGATGTACAGGGATTATAGGCTCGATTCCGGCGTCTTCACCATCAAAACCGGCGAGTTTAGAGCGGTTTCCGGTGAACCAGCAAAAATACGAAATACTCAATCAAAATTTGCAAATTACATATCAAAATGAAGCTCAGTTTATGCACAAACTAATCCTATCATCCTTATAATCAAACAACTATCATATAAACAAAAAAATTGAAATTAAACATTCGATAAAACTCTTTGGTCGACCATGTCAAAATCGTAATGAAACGATCACAAAACTTACATAAAACCATTCCAAATAAGCAAATAAAGCTAATTATAACAATCAAAACGACGAACAAACACCAAATATGTGACCCCCAAATTCGAGGGTTATAAACAAAATCAAAGATTTTGATTCGAATAGCCTTTGATGAAACAGATGGTAGAGTATGATAGTACAAGTCTCAGGCTTCGATTTGGATATTTGAGCTTTGAAAACGAAGATCAAAATCACCTAAAAGAGCTGGTTCGATTTCAACAGTCGATCAAGAACATGAACAAGAAGATACGCTTCTTTTGATATTATCTGATTAACTTTGTATTTTTCTAAAAATAAAAATAATAATTTAAGGCTATATATATTTAACGAAAATAATACCCGATAAATCAACAATCGATGTTTTGATCTCATAATTTAAAACGGATATCCCGAAAACAATAATTTACGGGGAAAAATTTTAAAAGCGATAAAATATAAAATTTATATCAAAATTCCCCAAAAATTGTAAATAATACAAAAATGCAGAAATACCGGGATTTGAAATACGCATAATTTTATAAAAGTAAAAACGTAAATTTTGTGGGCTTTGACGTCCCGTTGGGGTCCCGGTCCGTTGATTTTTGAAAAACAGAAACGATTCCTAAATTTAAAAAAAACCCTGAAAACACTTAAAATACACTCAAACGCACATAACACGGGATAAAACGAGTACCTCAATAAAAATGCTAATAAAAAAGCGTACAGATTGCAGATCGATTCATATAAATACATCTTAAACACGTAACAAGTATCTCATTATATTATATCGGATCCGAAAATAGATTACTTAGCCGTTAAGTAATTAAAAAACGATACAATTTGATATCATATTTGGATAATTATCAAAACTGAACTTCTTATAAAACACCCTATGAGAAAATAATGTAAAAATATTCCGTCTCTCGAGAATACAGGTTTTATTGATCTACCGAAATGATTATCGTATCGAAAATTTTGCGCGTGAACGCGCACGGGTCAAACCGTAATCTAGATCGAAAAAGTTAAAACACGGAAAATGTCTGGAATTACTAGATTAGGTTAGGAAAGAGTTTTTCGAAGAGTTTCGGGTTTTAAAAATGCATAAACGGTTGAAGTTGGACGATTCCCGGCTTTATAAAATTATTTTATTATTACTCAAAAAATAATTATTAAATCTATAAATCCTTATAAATTCATATAACACTCCAAAAATTACCAGAAAAAAATATCATAATTATCTATACTTTATTCTAGACATATAAAAATCAAAATACTTACACTTTATCACATATAAATACAATCACATAATAATTAGTTATTCATAAAAGTAATTGCACAATATTTCCCGGATATTTCAAAACAATTTCAATTTACCGAGATCAATAAGATCGACTTTCAAATAACTTTTAAAAATAATACATTTAAAGAAATATTTTCAGAAATTAACAAGGATCGATATAACACTTAACAATTAACATATTACCATATAATAACATCAACTCGTCAAATAAGAATAAAATATCCACCATTTTATTCCTTATAAATCATAAAAGCACATATATATATATTCAAATTATAATTATAATAATTCTAAAAATATGGAATATTACAATAGATCTAGTTTAACATATTTTGGGCCTATTGTAATAGTAAATAGGCATTACAATAGCCTACTTATGGCGTAGTGCTAGTTTATGTCTCTTGTCAAGTGAAACCGAAATTTGACAAGGTATTGATATATTGCGGAACGTGCACAAACTAGTTTTATATTTTGTATATCACATTACTTGTTGATCAAGTTCTAATTCTTATACATTACTGAGACTTTGATTTCTAAAAATTAATTCTCTTTTTTAGTCACATATTATTATCACACTCGTAATAGATAAAGAAATATTAAAGAACATCTTATCACATAATACATAAAACGCTACACAATAATAAAGAGCATTGAATACTTACTTGCTAAATAATTAATAACACATAATCTAACAAACGTTAAAAAATAATATAGATTAACACATAGTCACTTAACTCAGTTACACAAATAGATAATTCCCATTATGACACATATTGAATACTTAGCAACCACATCAAACACAAAATATCCAAAATCTTGAAAGTCTCTATGATTGCAATTCTGATTAGATTCTAATTTCTCCTGTTTGACCCATTAAATGATGTTGCATCAAAAATGTGAAACACAAAAGTTAAATAGAACGAAAATATCTTTACGTAAAGTCCATAAGTTATGAATTCCTACTAACGATGAATTTTCTACGACTTTTACAAGATTGCTGATTTTTGTGTCTAAAAGCCCTACTATGTTTAATGACCAATACGAGGAAAGAAAGTATGATGTATTTATAATGTTACAAAACCCTATTTCTTAACCTACAAGTTATATGTATTCAAGTTTGATCAAAAAATTTAGGCCTATTAGTCTAATCAAAATTTAATATTATAATTTATATCAAAATTTAATCTTTTTTATTCTATTATTAATGTTATATTAGAATATATATTTGAAATTAAATTGTTTAAAACATATGAATAGAAGCATTTATAAATATTTAAATTTTGAACTTTAATATAAAATTTAAAATATAAAGTTCTATAATAAATGATAAAAAATATATATAGCGAAAAAATTATTAATGCAATAGAGGTAGTAAATTAAATAATTTAAAGTAAAATAACTTATAATTTAAAATTATAAATCGGAGAATAAAACTACGATATTTGAATTTATAACTCATAATTAAGTGTCCTCATTTAAAAGTACTGAAATGATATATTTTAAAAATAGTAATTAAAGATTTGTAATATCTCATCGACACTAAACTGTGAATTCAGTATCACAACTACGGTTATTAAATAAAATTAACATTGACTTTGATTTTGCAGGTAAAAAATGATAATTTTGAACTAAGGATATATTCATGAAGCCATTCACAGAAAAAAGTAATAGTAGATTAAAAAGTAATTTGAAATTTGTAGGTCCTTATTGATTTTGTGATCTGCTGATTTTATGGACGTAGAATTATTTGTATTTTGTATAATGGGTACTATTTGGCTTACTTTATTTTTGAAATATATACAATTTTTGAATTTTGTATAAGATATGAGATATAAGAATCTTTTTAAAAATGAGTCTTTATGTTTCGAACTTGTTCATAATTTATGTTAGACTTCCGAAACTAATCTCGCATACCTTTAGATGCCGGACACCGGCAAAGTATATTATATCAGAGGACACCGTAAAAGTATATCATATAAGAATAAAAACGAACAAGAATAAGATCCTGGTTCCCGAGAAAGTGTGGTTGTAGAGTAAGACTATGGTATTTATAATAATTTGGTTTTAAATTATGTATTTTTAAAATTATAAAACTTTGGGTTATACTTGTTTTCATAAATGTTTTTATGACTTATTAAATTTTTCCAGAAAAATTGATTTGTTAAGTTTCCCATAGATTTTTGAGAATATTAGCAAGTCAATTTGTAACATGCTTAGCTGTGTAGCTCAATCTTTTATAATATTTCATCTTTGCAGGTCGTGGAAGTTCTTTGGGATTGAAAATGAGAATTTTTTGAATTTCATGTTACGTGATTTGTTGCAATTGTGGGATTACACTTATCATATTATTATTACACTTATCATTTTATTATAATGAATATTTATTAAGTGCAAGATATCATTATTTAATCTGTCAAGATGCATATCCGATTTTCTAAAGTCTTTGAAATATTTTATTTATTGAATAAAGAATGTGTTTAAATTTATTTTCTAATTTGGAATTAATAGATTGAAATGTCGGACTCTGAACATATGATAATAGAAACGAGAATCGAGAATCTACTTATTTGTGTTTTCTCCTTCACATGTGATAGGTAACACTCATCATGGCCCCTTTCTCTCAAATATAACCAACCTCTTGCTTCTCTTGTATTTTTCTATTATCCTTATTATTCTTGATCTTCTTCCAATAAAATATGAGTCTTGTGCCATAGTTATCGTAAACTGTAGATATAGTTGTATTTTTGTATTGTGAATTTATTTGATGGATGTGTATATATATTAAGTTGGTCAGATATTTTTTCTATATTTACGTGTAGATCTCTAAATTTTTTTTTACTATAAATGATATAACCCATAGACGAATGGGAAAGCTTAATTCTAGGAATTCATATGATATCAGACTTCTTCCAAGATCCTGAGTTATCTCTTCGTTATTATAATGTTACCTCGTCTTCTTTCTCTACCAATCCATACCTTGTTAAATTACCGACTCTGCTACTCAAAAGCTGGATATGACCATCCACCTCACTTGGTCCTACCTATTCAAACCCGTACTGGACATATATGATCTCTCTGATCATGTCAAGCCCTCTCCAACTATTCCTCCTACAGTTCTCTTTCCTGCTGATGGAAAATCTCCCTTTGAAAATCCCAACTATTTAGCTTGGTGTGAAATTGACAGATTATTTTTTTAGTTGAATTAACGCTACAATTAAAAAAGAGGTCATTCCATTGATATATCATTCAGATACTACTTTTAAAGCATGACAAGCTCCTTAATCCCATTTTTTTGATAAATAAACTGTTCGAGAACTTCATCTCAAATTTTCTATGGATAAATCGGTCAAAGGGTCATCATCTATTTTATACATATATTCAAAAGTTTAAGAAAATATCTGATGCGTTAGCAGCTATATTCAACAACCTTTAAAAGATGCCTCTTTCAATTTGCCAAAAAATGAGGGAACATATATCACTTGAACCTGAGACAATAATGTCATCCACATAGACTAACAACACAAAACAATCATTATTAGAGTGCAGAATAAACATGGAACTATCATATTTGCTTTGGGAAAAAAATTACTTAATTTTTGAAACCATGCAAAAAAGGATTGTCACAATCCATATATGGAATTGTTTAGTTTACATACATAGTTACGAAAGTTTTTGTCTTTAAAACCTAGTGGCTGACTCATATAGATATCTTCATTAATAGTGCCATTTTAAAAAGCGTTCTTCACATCTAGTTGACAAACTTTCCAGTTTTATGCAATAGCATGCGTAAGAACAAGTCATGTAGTGACATGTTTAACCACCGGGATGAATGTTTCAGCAAAATACATACTATGCTCTTGAATGTATCCCCTAGCGATGAGTCATGTCTTATATCTATCTAAACTTCCATCAGATTTTTGTTTGAGACGAAAGATCCATTTTGAACTAATAACATTTATAGCACTATGTTTCGGAACTAGTGTTCAGCTGCCATTTTCCATTAGGGCATTAAATTCTTCTACCATGGCATTTTTACGGTTGTCATTTGTCATGGAATCCATTATCGATGTCGGTTCTTTAGGGAGATCTGGTTTAGTAATTATATTAAGTGGCTATTGGTATTTTGGTTTGACAATTTCATATTTTCCTCTAATTTGAATATGATGAGTATTGAGAGGTACTGATGATGAAATTAAGGTTGTTAGAGGTTGATAAGAATTAGAAGAGCAGAACCAAGAATACCACATCCTCGAGAACCAGGATTGAAGTGATTAAAATCATAAGAGTTGGAAACAGATCGGTCGCTACAAATACGATCATAACCACTGATATTGTTACCACGCCAATGACCGGAACATCACCAAGAGCTATGACGCCAGTTTCCAGTTCCACGTCCACAACCACGATAATTAACTGAATGATAATTTTTAGAGAATGCAGAGTGCTTCTGAGCAGTAACCAATGCAGTGGAAATGCCCAAACATCACTGTGAACTAATTCTAAAAAAGAGTCAGAACAAGTAGTACTTTGACTAAATGGTAAATTACAAGCTTTAGAAACGGAACATAAAGAATAATGAAAATTAAGTAGATGCTTATACTTTGACAAAGGAAGAAATGTCTGAGACGTTGAATAGTGAGAGAACTAGGATGTCTTAATCTGGAGAGCCAAATGTCTGAGACGTTGAACAGAAAGAAGATCTTGCTGACTTGCCATGTGGTGTAGACATATGAACGAATAAAGAGGATCTTTGTTAAAGTATTTTTGAAGAATCTTCCCCTTTTTTTAGTCCTTGATGACATAACCCCAAGCATAAAATTTTATAAAACAATTATTATCATGAGTAAATTTACGAGCATAGATTAATTTTTATGTAAGTTAGGAATAACAAGTTTTCTTGGGAGGAGAAAAGAATTAGTTTTAGTGTGTAAGCAAAGGTAACCAACACGTCTAATCGGTAAAATGGAGCCATTAACGGCTGCAACTTGGTATATATCATTATAAGGAACAAAAGAAGATAATTGTTGCTTAAAATAATGATGTGCAAGTGTACACAATTGCAAACAAGTAATATAAAAGTAGATACCAGATATCGATCCTCAAGGACTGTCTATTTGTATTAATCGCAGGTAATATCTAACAATTCAGTTATCGAACACAAGAATGAGTTTTTGATTTATCTAATTAAACTATTTTATAAATAGATCAACTAATTAATAATATGCTAGAAAATAGAGTTGGATGTTCAAATACGAGAAGCCGGGTCAAGATAATTACTTTCCCCTAATATGTTCATGTCGGTAATAAAGCAGTGTAGTACTACAGCAAGATCACAGCTCATTAGTTATAATTCAATGGTCGTCGGTTCCTCTCGAAATCAGTACGGTATAAGTCCTATAAAATAAACTAACATATGTCTATGCCAATTTACTCTTCAGAATTTATTTAAGCACCAATTCACAAAGTTATGCATGGTCACAATATATGTCTATACCGTAACAATATTATAATCAAAAGATATAAGCATGCACCATTCAAGTATTGTGTCAATTAACTATAACTCTCTCAGTATTATAATTAACTCGTACACCTACTAGAGTTGATCAGACAATAGCAAGTATGTATCATGATATCCACTTGAATGAATAAACTATAAACTACATATAGTAATTCTTATCAAAACACCAACAATCCCATACTAAGGTTTCAGAAAAATCCTAACTCATATAAAATTAGTTCAAAATCAAAGTATTAAAATAATATCAAGATAACCAACACATATTCAAATGAAGAAATTTAAAAAGATAAGAGAAAATAAAGTCAAATAGATGTCTCCGATGGCTGAATTCTTCTCCGTTGATGGCTTCTTCTCTTCCTCCCTTGTGCGGCTACTTGTCTCTTTTCTCTCTATATATTAGGTCTGGTATAATCTAATAATATATAATAAAAGTCTTTTTAATGAATTAAAGCAAAAATAAGGAGATTTCCCAATTAGAATTGAATTCCGGGAAAGTGGAAATTTATAGTTGAATTTTGGCCTCTGATTCTGGGCTGATTCGACCGTGTATTTAATTCAATACCATTTCTGAAATAAATATCTTCTCATAAGCTTTCTGTGGGTTGTTGTATCGTCAGAATCGGACTTCTAGAACTCCAGATATGGCCCAAAGAATGTAGACTGCGCAACTGGCCTATAAAATCCGATTTTTAATCAAATTAAACTCCAATTCTGATTTTGTAAATTCCAAGCCTTCCTTTATTATAACTCTTTGATATCTAGAGTAAAACATTAATATTTATTAAATAATGTTAGATATATTTGATAATGTCATGTCTAATATGATTTATGTTTAGTTTTCAGATCTTACTTAAACAGGATAAATCAGTACTTAACTGAAATCAGCACTTATACTGAAGTCAGAACTTATGTTGTCAGTACTTAAGGTTCAGGAGATATTTATCAGAAGATAATATCAGGACTTAAGGGAAACATTCAGATAAGGAAGGCAGCTGATTGAAAGGAAAAGAAGATCAAGACAAACATAAGAAGAGATATGCATGAAGAAGGAATTCTATGAAGAATAGAATACTTGGAAGAAAAGATATCTGATTGATATATTTTAGGAAGCAGAATTATATTCCATATCAATTAGCGATTATCTTGTAACTGTGTAGTATATAAACACAAACATAGGGTTTACACTATAAGTGTTATCATTATCGAGAAGATTATTCATTGTAACTCTAGCAGCTCTCGTGATATTTGTTCATCACTGAGAAAGGACAGTTCCATATTGTAATAGAGTTTATTATTTTGAATAAAGTTTATTTTCTGTTACTTGAGTTATTAGAGTTCGATTTGATTATGCTATACACTGTATTCACCCCCCTCTGCAGTGTGTGTGACCTAACAAGTGGTATTAGAGCCTATCTGTTAACACACAAACAGTTTAAGATCTAAAACAATCATGTCTGAAGTAGAAACTCCAACTAAGCCCACCAAAACTGAAGAACCTCCAAAGACACAAATCCATAGTCGATATGAGACTATTAAAGTTCCCATTCTGAAGCCATCTGAATATCCCGTATGGAAGGTTAGGATGACCATGTTTCTGGAAGCAACTGATCCTGAATATCTTGACAGAATCAATGAAAGGCCTCACAAGCCAACCAAGCTCGCTGTTGCAGTTGCAGGTGAAGCAGCAAAGTCAGTACCAAAGGAGAAGAGTGATTACACTGCTGAAGATATCGCTTCAATTGCTAAGGGTGCTAAGGTACGACACTTACTGCATAGTGCCATTGATAATGTAATGTCAAACAGGGTAATAAACTGTAAGACTGCAAAGGAGCTATGGGATGCCTTGGAAACAAGATGTCAGGGAACTGATACGATTAAGAAGAACAGGAAGACAATACTCACTCAAGAGTATGGACACTTTGACTCAAAGACTAATGAGTCATTGACTGATTTATATGATAGATTTGTCAAACTCTTGAATGATTTTTCACTGGTTGATAAGGAGTATGATCTTGAAGATTCAAACCTTAAATTCCTGTTGGCTCTTCCTGAAAGCTGGGATTTGAAGGCAATAACAATAAGAGACAACTATAATCTTGATGAAACGACTCTTGATGAAATTTATGGTATGCTCAAGACTCATGAACTTGAGATGGAACAAAGAAGCAAGAGGAAAGGAGGAAAGTCAAGGACAATTGCTCTTAAGGCTGAAGAAGAATCCCCCAAGGCAGCTACCTCAAAGAAAGGCAAGGGTAAAGCTCTCTTCACAAAGTCTGACACTGAGTCATCAAGTTCTGATAGTGATGAGGACTCAGAAACTGAATGCTTGCCTAAGACGGATGCTGATGAAGAGATGATGAAGCTGTGTGCTCTTATGGTGAAAGGAATCACGAAGATTGCTTATAGGAAGTTCAGGAAGGGAAAGAAGTTTTCCAGGAGAGGTGCAAGTTCTGATAAGAAGAATTTCAGAAAATCTGAAGGCAAAGGAGGAAAGTCTGACAAAGGAGATTACACAAATGTCAAATGTTACAATTGTGGTGAGAAAGGCAACATATCTCCTGATTGCAAAAAAGTGAAGAGTGACAAAGGCAAGGCTCTTGTCACAAAAAAGAAAAGCTGGACAGACACCTCAGATTCTGAAAGTGAGGAGAATTATGCCTTGATGGCAAATGCTGATATGGCAAGTGCTGAAAGCAGTTCTGAAGCTGCTGAGTTAAAGGTACCTCAAACTACTTATGCCTTTCATACTGATGATATTAGTGAGTTGAGAAGATATCTTAAAACCATGTTCATTAGCTATAGAGATCAAACTTTAACATATGAAAGATTAACTTCTGAAAATCTTGCTTGTAAAAAGAGGAATGATTATTTAGAAAAAGAGTTAGTCATGTTCCATCAAACTTAGAAAGATAGAGATGATGCTTTCTATGTTAGGGATGAAGTACTTAAAATGAATGAATCTCTAAAAGCTGAGTTAGAAAAGGAAAGAGAGATTATCAGGACTTGGACTAACTCTGGCAGAACAACTCAGAATTTGTTAAGTAGTGAAAACTGGAAAGAGGGCTTAGGTTATGGAGATGATAAGAATGATAAAGGAACTGTAGATATTAAGCCTATAGTTGTTAAACAAAAGCCAAAGTTAAAACCTGTTAAGTTTGTAGCTGTAAAGTCTGATACTGAGAAATCAGAAGTTAAAAAGAAATTAACTTCTGACAAACTAAAACAGGAAAAAGACAACTGAAGTAAACGTAGGCTTAATGACAAAGAAGCAACTTAAGCATAAGCTGAAAGATGTTAAGAATGCAAACAAGGTAAAATCACCTAGGAAAAATAGGAATGGAAAGGAAGGTATGAATAAAAGCAATGATTATAAGCCTGTTCCTAATGCTCCTAGAAAAACATGTCATAACTGTGGAAGTTCTAACCATTTGGCTTCTTTTTGCAGGAAAAATAAGAACATAAACTCCTTACCTTCAAAGTCAGGAGATAAGAGTCAGCCTGTTAGATATAAGCCACAAAATCCTTGTTTTCATTGTGGTAGTTTATGGCATTCCATTTATACTTGTAAGGAATGTCATAGTTTGTACTATGATTATTATCAAATAAAACCTTCTTTAAAGAAAGTTACCATTGTTCCTTCTAGTGTTAGTTCTGATTCAAAGTCTGATAGTGTAAATTCTGATAAGAAAAATGTTAACATAAACTCTGATGCTAAATCCGCTGCAAATGTTAATAAACTTAATAAGGCCAAAGGATCCAAGCAAGTCTGGGTCCTTAAAACTAATCATTAGTGGTCTTTGTGATTGCAGGACAACAGGAAAAACATCCTAGTTTTGGACAGTGGATGTTCAGGATATATGACTGAAAATAAAGCCCTACTATCAGACTTTGTGGAAAAGGTTGGCCCAAGTATTTCTTATGGAGATGGCAACATTGGAAAAACGTTGGGATATGGCAATATCAATCTTGGGAATGTCATCATTAAAGAAGTAACTCTGGTCTCAGGACTTAAACACAATCTGCTAAGTGTTAGTCAAATCTGTGACAGAGGTTATCATGTGGATTTCTTTGAAGAACACTGTGAAGTTGTAAGTAAATCTACATGCAAAGTTGTTCTGAAAGGATACAGGCGTGGTAACATTTATGAAGCCAAGCTTTCAACAAGTACTGATGGTTCTGCAATCTGTCTGATGAGTAGAGCATCAATTGAAGAAAGCTGGAATTGGCACAAGAAACTCTCTCCTTTAAATTTCAACAGTATAAATGAACTAGTCATGAAAGATCTTGTGAGAGGACTGCCAAAGTCAGTATTTGCTCCTGATGGCCTTTGTGATTCTTGTCAGAAGGCTAAACAAAGGAAATCCTCATTCAAGAGCAAGACTGAATCATCAATTCTTGAGCCTTATCACCTACTGCATGTTAATCTATTTGGTCCAGTAAATGTCATGTATATTACAAAGAAGAAATATGATATGGTCATAGTGGATGAGTTCACCACATACACATGGGTGTATTTCTTGCACACAAAAAGTGAAACTGCATCTATCTTGATTGATCATGTCAGGCAACTGGATAAATTGGTCAAAGATTCTGTGAAGATAATAAGAAGTGATAATGGTAATGAGTTCAGGAATTTGATAATGGAAGAGTTCTGCAAAAACCATGGAATCAAACAGGAATTTTCTGCTCCTGGAACTCCACAGCAAAATGGAGTTGTTGAAAGAAAGAATAGAACTCTCATTGAAGTTGCACGTACAATGCTTGATGAAGCAAAGCTTCCAACCTATTTCTGGGCTGAAGCTGTGCAGACTGCTTGTTTTACTCAGAATGCAACACTCATTAACAAGCATGGAAAGACACCATATGAGATGGTGAAGAAAAAGAAGCCAAATCTGAAGTATTTTCACGTATTTGGATGCAAGTGTTTTGTTCTTAAGACTCATCCTGAACAGCTATCCAAATTTGATCTAAAAGCTGATGAAGGAATCTTTGTTGGATATCCACTTTCCACAAAAGCCTTCAGAGTCCATAACTTGAGAACAAGAGTGGTCATGGAATCTATCAATGTCTCTTTTGATGATAAGAAGATTACTGGACTTGAAGATTTCAATGATCATGATCAGCTGAGATTTGAAAATAAAGACTTAAATTCTGATACTGAAAATCCTGACAGTCTAAATCCTGATACTGCAAACTCTGATGGATTAAACTATGATGTTATTGAAACTGTGGTGACTACGCCAAAGGAAGATGCACCTATGCAGGGGGAGCATACTCAAGATACAACCACCTCTCAAGAAGCATCAGAACATACAACTGGCTCTTCAAGTTCTGATTCATCAAGTTCTGATAAGCCAAGTTCTGATAGTTCTGAAAACTTAAATTCTGAAGGATCCAACTCAGAGAGCATAGTTTCAGGGGGAGCATCAGAAAATGTTGATGAAGATAGCATGGATCATGGGGGAGCATCCAGTTCTAGAGAAAACCTTCCATCTGTAAGGAAGTGGACTAAATCACATACACCTGACTTAATTATTGGAAATCCTGATGTAGGTGTCAGAAGTAGAACAACTACTTCAAGTGAATGTCTTTACAATTCTTTTCTTTCTCAGACTAAACCAAAGAAAGTGGAAGAAGCTCTTCAAGATGCTTATTGGGTGCAAGCAATGCGGGAAGAGTTAAATGAATTTGAAAGAAACAAAATCTGGACCCTAGTGCCAAGACCAAAGAACAGATCTGTTGTTGGTACAAAGTGGGTATTCAGAAACAAAACTGATAGTGATGGCATAATTACAAGGAATAAGGCAAGGTTGGTTGCAAAAGGATATTCTCAACATGAGGGAATTGATTATGATGAAACATTTGCACCAGTTGCTAGATTGGAAGCCATAAGGATATTTTTGGCTTATGCTGCTCACAAAAAGTTTACTGTCTTTCAAATGGATGTGAAAAGTGCTTTTCTCAATGGAGAATTGGAGGAGGAAGTATATGTTGAACAACCTCTAGGCTTTGTAGATTCCAAATATCCTAATCATGTCTACAGGCTTGATAAAGCACTTTATGGCCTTAAGCAAGCTCCAAGAGCATGGTATGAGACTTTAGCTCAGTTTCTTCTGGAAAGTGGATTTAACAGAGGAACTATAGACAAAACACTGTTCTACCTCAATCATGGAAAGGATTTACTTCTGGTTCAGATATATGTTGATGATATCATCTTTGGTTCTACAAATGACAGACTTTGCAAGAAGTTTGCCAAACTGATGCAGTCAAGATATCAAATGAGTATGATGGGGGAACTTACCTATTTTCTGGGCCTTCAAGTCAAGCAAAATGAAGAAGGCACTTTTATTTGTCAAACCAAGTACACCAGAAATTTGCTGAAGAAATTTGGAATGCAAGATTGTTCAAGTGCATCCACTCCCATGGCCACTGCAACAAAACTGGATAAGGATACTGGTAAATCAGAAGATATTACTGATTACAGAGGTATGATTGGCTCTCTACTCTATCTAACTGCTAGTAGACCTGATATCATGTATGCTACCTGTCTTTGCGCAAGATTTCAAGCAGATCCAAGAGAACCTCACTTAACAGCTGTGAAAAGGATTTTCAAGTATCTTAAGGGAACAGCTGATCTGGGATTGTGGTATCCCGGAGAATCAGATTTTAAACTAATAGGTTACTCAGATGCAGATTTTACAGGTTGCAAAATTAACAGGAAAAGCACAAGTGGAAGTTGCCAATTTCTTGGAGGCAGATTGGTTTCTTGGTTTAGCAAGAAATAAAAGTCAATTTCCACATCAACTGCAGAAGTAGAGTACATTGCTGTAGGAAGCTGTTGTGCACAAATTCTTTGGATGAAGAATCAGTTACTGGATTATGGGTTAACATATTTTAAAATCGCTATTTACTGTGATAATCAAAGTGCTATTGCTATGACAGGTAATCCAGTTCAACACTTAATGACAAAGCACATCAGCTTTAGGTACCACTTCATAAGGGAACATGTGGATGAAGGTACTGTGGAATTGCACTTTGTTCCAACAGATCAACAACTAGCAGATATCTTCACAAAACCACTGTGTGAAGCTACTTTTACAAGATTAGTAAATGAACTTGGAATGGTTTCAGGTTCTTTCTCTAAATCTGCTTAGCTTTTGTTTTGATGCATCAGACTTTATGATCAGTATTTACAGAAATTACTCTCTTTGTGTATTCTGTGCTTAATTGAAAATTGTTTAAGTACTGATTGTTGTCTGATGTGAATTTTTAAACTGTGATAGTGATATGACTGTTTATGTGACTATTCTATCCTATGAGGATAACTGTGCTAGATGCTGACCTAGTAGTCTTTAACATACTAGAGATCCCATGTTACAAGTAATTATTTATGTGGAAATTTATTGACACAAGCAAATTCTGATATTGAGCTTAGTCACCTTTACTTTGTCTATCTTATTACTAAGTCAAAAACTAGAATAATGCTTCTCATCTGTTAAGTTCTGATGTTAGTAAATCTGATGGATGTACTAAGGGCTGATAAACCTCACTTATCAAAAGAAAAAGTAAAAGAAAAGAGAATAAAAATCAGGTACTCCTTTGAGATCTAGAGTAAAAAATGTGGAAGGGACGACCCAAGTGCATTGCTGGTATTAAGTAATATGCATCAGAAAAGCAAATAATTATTTTTCTTGGTGACTTTTCACACTCTATGATTACTGGAGAAATACTCTGATTATAGCATAAATTCTGATAAGCATTCGTGACTTACTTACACTGAGAAGCCACTGTAAAATGGAATTTCAAAAGATGCATAAAATAAGCACAAAACAGTTGAGGTTGACTCGTGCATGAACTCATTCAAAAGTAAACTTCAGAATAATGACAGATTTTTTGTAAAGTTCTTAGTTATGCCTTATTTCTAAGATGTACTGAAGTGAATCAGACTTTACTCTTTGTCTGATATTTTGCTTAATGCACACACTTACACTCCATATGAATGATGAAAATTACTGTGGCGTTCAATGTTGTTTTAGATGAACAGTTTATGTGTCAGATTGCATAAATTTTGAAGACAAGTTCTGATGAAAGTTCTGATAAATAAGTTCTGAAGAACCGAAATCAGAATTTGTGTGAAGAATCACAGAGATAGGCATTCATTTTTCGAGTTAAGAAATCATGTTCTGATGACTGTTAAGTTCTGATATAAGTCTAAGTGCTGATATTAAATTCTAATCCTCTACTTGACTTATTTGTGGTTAAAATCTGAAACAATCTTATTTTAAATCAGAATATGTACGGGTGAGATATTAACAGTCAATACAATTAGGGTTAGTGGAACACGTACATGCACAATAATATTTACTTGTTTCTTGTGCGCATTAAACCCTGTTTTACACTTCTAATGCCTGTTTTTCTTCTTCCCAGTCTAGGGAGACGAGGTAGAATTATTTCTACCTGTCAGCATTAAATTTCCTTGCATCTCCTGGCATTCTATTGCCTATATAAACCAACACCTCAAATCAGCCTACACATCATTTCTTTTCTCACATACTCACTCTCTTTTCCTTCATACCAACATAATCATGGTTAACTACAATATGTTTTTAAACTATGAGACCTTCAACATTGAGTTGAGCTGTGAGGACTGGCAGCAGGAATGGCACGTGACTGTCATTCCTGATGAGATTTGGGACTCGGTTCCCCAGGAGGTTCTCACACACCTCCTGTTCTTTTACATGGACTACCATCGCCATCTGGAGCGATTGGAAGAAGAAAGGCTGGAAGCTCTCCGCCAACAAGAGCGAATCATTTGACTCACTATTCTTTTTGTAGAGAGTCGGAAGAAGAAATAATTTGTTTTCTTCTTCCTGTTTTTCTTCATCGTCAGCTTTGTCCGGCTTCTAAGCCTAGGACAAAAGCTGTTGATGTTGAAGTTTTTAGCATAGGACAGTCTTGTAATGTTCTGATGTAAATTTCAATTTCATGAATGTATTCTCTTAATATATTAATGGAATTTTATATTTTTGCAAGATTTTATCTCTGAGATGTTTTAAATTCTGCTGCAATTTTAACTCCTGATATATCCATATTTTGATGACCATTTTAATTATTAATTTAAATTAAGTTCTGATTTTAAAATATCAGTACTTGTTTACTTGATTTATTTTTTTTGGTCATTCTCAAACTTGAAATTTTTTACAGAATATTGGTTTTGCAGTGAAAATGATTAAATAAGTGGGAACAGTTTAAATTTTGAATTAAAACTGACTTACCTCAATTAATGGGATTACTTGGTAAGTGAAACGGTTTTTCCTTGAAAAACTGCATGTGATAAGTAATGATTACTGTTTTCCCGTGCCCATTAACTATTCATTATTGCTGCATGTCTAAAAGGTGTCCAACGGTTATTTTTTTTAACCAAGTATAAGTAAGAGAGAGAGAAGATTATACAATCTTTTATTTACTTTTACACTTTATCTCTCTTTCTTTGCTGATGAAGCTGGTCCTTCAGGACTTGCACCTCAACAAACTGTTCATAAATCTGAACTAGTTAAGAAGTTTGTTACAAGAGCAGCACCAGTACCTTGGAGTGAAACTCCTAGAGGACAGGAGTGGACTAAGGAATGGAACTCAGTTACCTTTGTTCCATCTGATAAGATTCTTGCTGAGCACTTGGTAAAAGCTGATGAAATGTTAATTAATGATGATTTCAAGACACAGCTTCGAGTCACTGCATTGAGTACTAGACATCTGCAAGGTCTACATTCAACAACTCATGCAGAGTTACATAAAATTCAGGAAGAATTGCTCAAGCAAGAAACAGTTAAGAAAATTGAAAAGAAAAAATTCTTCCAACCTACCTTTGACAGAGTTGCTTACATTGAGAAGGCCCAAGAGAAGCAACAGTCTCAGATTGATAATATTTTGAAAAATCAAGCTTCTCAGCAATCTCAACTTGATAAAATCCAAGCCTCAGTGGAATTGCTTGTCTCTCTTCTCTTACCTGCTGATGCCAAAAAGGGGGAGAAAGTAATTAAGTCCAAATGCAAAACTGATCAGATACTGAAGGGGAAGGATGATGAAAAAGATGACCAGGGAAACTCTGGAATGGGTGGAGGTCATGGTCAAGGTAGAAGTTTCTCATCAAGAAGAGCTGAAATTACAAGTCACAGGACAAGTTCTGATGCTGGAAAAAGAATTACTTCTGCTACTGGTAAAAGAATAAATTCCGATGAACTTTTGGATCTTGATGAAGAAATATCAAGACAGCTATTTCTGAAAGAAAATCCAGGAATGGACTTTGAGAGTCTGATGGAAGAAGAAGCTAGACTTAAGTCAGAAAAAGTCAAATCTAAATCTGAAGCTTTTGTTGGTAAAAAGAAACTTCCAAAGGCCAAATGCATTGTGATAAAAGAAAGAACAAATCCTGAAGCAACCAAGGCTAAATCACAAGTGCAGATAGATCCAAGGTCCAAGGGCAAAGAGAAAGTTGGTGAACCTATCAAGGTTTATGTGCCTCCTGTGGATGAAGAAATTACTGTTGAAGATGCTGATCTTGCTCTGACTTCAAGAAAATTTTCTAAGACAACCTCTGACATTGCTCAAGTTGTTCAGAGTCAAGATATGGTTAGTTGTGATATCTCAAAGAAGCAAGTAACCTCTGACATAGCTCAAGTTAACTTGATATCAGAAGATAAATCAAAGGAAACCTTTGACTTTGCTCATGTTAAACCTTCAAAGATACTCCTACCAGGATTCACCAAAGCCAAACAGACTCAACCTTTGAAGACTGTTGTAAGTGGTTTTGAAGCAAGAGTGGTTACTGGAAAGGAAGCAAGAGATAAATCTGGATTGGGTAGTGCTGATGAAAGAAGAATACGGAACACAACCAATGATCCAACTTCCTTAAGTGAACCAGGTTTTGGAGCAACTCCTGAAAGATTGAATCAACTATAATCTGTACAGATGGTTTACCATACCTACTTGAAAGAACACATCTTGTTGTACTTCATGGCAGATGGTAGGGTTTATCATATAAGGGAAAATGCCATTCCACCGAAGTATTTTGAAGAATTGGAACATGTATTATTCTTACTTCAAGTGAATGAAAAAATAACAGAAAGTGCTGCAAACTATTTGAAGAGTCAAATTCAGAGACAGAAAAGGCTTTATTCTGTAAAGTCTAACAGCACATATCTTCCAAAGTACAGAGATCACAAGGGTGATATTGTTTAGATGAAGCCTAACTCTGCTAAGATTATAACTACCTTTCTGGGGTACAAGGCTATGGAATTCAATCTTGAGTCTGACAAGGCATATTTGATCAGATTGGATCAGGACATAAGGAAAGCTAAAATTAATGATCTCAGGACTGCAATCTTTCAAACTGGTGAAGATTCCGCAGAACTTAAAGATGCTAAAAGGAGAATGATTGATGAACTCAGATATGCTGAGAGATGTTTGTTAAAGAATTATCTCAGAACAACTCCTGACATCAGAGAGATCAGAAAGTAAAGCCAAGTCAAGATCTACAACTGCTCAAATTCTGATATAAATACAGAATGAAGTTGTTATCAGAAATTAAAGTTGGTAAAGCTTTAAGGACTGTAAGTTGTAGTTATCTAGTCAAATTCTCATGCATTTGTACTTAATGTTTTTGACATCATCAAATATCTGTTAAACTTGTATATTATGCTAATTTACAAGTTGGGGGAGATTGTTAGATATATTTGATAATGTCATGTCTAATATGATTTATGTTTAGTTTTCAGATCTTACTTAAACAGGATAAATCAGTACTTAACTGAAATCAGCACTTATACTGAAGTCAGAACTTAAGTCATCAGTACTTAAGGTTCAGGAGATATTTATCAGAAGATAATATCAGGACTTAAGGGAAATGTTCAGATAAGGAAGGCAGCTGATTGAATGGAAAAGAAGATCAAGACAAACATAAGAAGAGATATGCATGAAGAAGGAATTCTATGAAGAATAGAATACTTGAAAGAAAAGATATCTGATTGATATTTTTTAGGAAGCAGAATTATATTCCATATCAATTAGCGATTATCTTGTAACTGTGTAGTATATAAACACAGACATAGGGTTTACACTATAAGTGTTATCATTATCGAGAAGATTGTTCATTGTAACTCTAGCAGCTCTCGTGATATTTGTTCATCATTGAGATAGGACAGTTCCATACTGTAACAGAGTTTATTGTTTTGAATAAAGTTTGTTTTCTGTTACTTGAGTTATTAGAGTTTGATTTGATTGTGCTATACACTGTATTCACCCCCCTCTACAGTGTGTGTGACCTAACATAGTACAAAATAACTGAAATATAGGGATAATTTTAAGATAAAGTGCACGCTCATCACATCCCCACACTTAGCATCTTGCACGTCCTCGGGAAAAGAATAAAGAAAAATTCTAAGTCCTAAACTACTAGTACTACTTCCATAGGTGATCACGGTTGCATTTGGCATATGCAACAAGCCCTTTAAACCCCCAAGGTAGCCCTAGTAGATGAGTAAGGTCTCATGAGGGCTTATAGTGAATGTACCCAAAAAATTCCTTTTTTTTCTAAATGCCAAGTCTCAAACATGAAATATATCATAGCACTCCACACATGCAAAAATAGAGATGTAATGGTTCATAGATATCATATAATGCAGTTCCTCAACTTTACACGCCAACACAACTATTCAAGCATGCACACATAGTCTCACAAGACTAAAATAATCATGAATAACATCTAAGTCTCAATCAACAAGGAAATATCATGCTTTGGATAGAAAAATAACCTCACAAACACTCAAATTACACAAGTGTTTAGGTGTAACTGTATCACTCAATTTCTATCAAATGCACATATGCTACCATAAGCTTGATTGTCCATCAAAGTCTCTAGACTTTGCGCATGTATAAATCAAAAGGTCTTTGTCAAGGGTTGTAACGAGGCTTAGGTGACGGGTAGGATATCAAAAAAATAAGCTAACAAGTGGCTAAACTTGATAACTAGCAAAACAAAGTGTTCACTTTTAATTATAGCACTCAATATGAAAAGTAGATCATGTAAAAGTTGGCTAAACTCTCACACGCATTAAACACCAAAGCACATATTACCATGTACTTTCCCCCTATCACATTGTACAAACCAATGAACAAAAATCCTACTTGATCTTCTTCTTGCTTAATTTTTTTTCTATTTTTTTTCAAAGTCAAGTCATTCTCTAATAACCAAGGGCAGTGAAAATTCACCAAGATATTGCACTTAATACCAACACATCTACATGGATCGTCCCCTTCATATGACATTACACTTGCCACCCATTGATCTCAAAGGAGTACTTGATACTTTGTTGCAATGCATAATTGTTTTTTAGAAGATCAAGTAATTGATTCCCACCAAAAATCCCACTTGAACAAAGAAATTCCCACACTTAAAATTTTACCATCCCAAACATATATAGGCTCAGAATTTATTGGTGATATATGAAGAAAAGGGATATAGGCTCAAGAGGGCTCACTAAGGATTATTTTTTAGGGTACTGTTTGGGATAATACGGTTAATCCTAGTGCCTATATCATTTTTACACAAATAAAATATCAATATAGGCACGACCTGGTTTAAAGCAAGTTCTAGAGCAACATGCACAATGACGAATAGCTCACAAAAAAATAGATTTATAAAAGGATGCATCAATCATAAATTAAGCCCAAGAACTCACAGGTAATAGCATGCTATACTCATCAACATTGACAATAACGTACATTCAAGTTTTTTAATTTTCGCAAGCACGTACAAGACATCATCATGCATTAGGTATTTTACGCTAAGGATACATACATATGACACACAAAAACTAAGTCTACATGGTGTGCACTTATCCTTATTAACACGCTATATTGACACGACAATCAATTTTTTAAATTTTCTACTTTTTTTCTATTTTTTTTAATTATCCTAAAAAAATTAAAAGAAAAAAAAATCCTAAAAAATAATGTTGGAAACCCCTCCCCACACTTAAGTGGTTCATTGTCTCCAATGAACAACAACATATAAATATATACAACTAAAAAAAATCTCAAATAAAATACACAAATTAAACTTAAAAAATACAAAATAATAAATAATATATAAATAAAAAGAATGTACAAAGAAAGGATACTCCCCTGTTGAGATGATACGTATGTATTATTGAAAATATAAGGTCCAAAGGCCCATCCAAAAGGCGCATTCAAGATAGTCCATTTGCTAGCTGCTTCCTACGTTATAAAAACAACAAGTGCCATATCTTAACACAAGTTGTTGATTGGTTTAGTGGCTGCCACTCTACACTATTATGCAGGTGGTCCTGGGTTCAAAACCCATCAATAGAAAATAATCTTTTTCTTTTTATTTTTGCAGAGCAGCAGCTGTTGTCTTGTTAAGTGGAAACAAATAAGTGAAACTACAATCCTCTGTGCACACGTGCCAGAATTGGGACAGAATAACAGAAAGCAGGTGTGCATGAACATGTAATTGAAACGATGTGATCATGCCAAAATTTAAATATCCACTAGTAGTTAAAGATGGGGAGAGCGTGAGCGTTGATTTGCAAGGACATGCCCAGTAGCTCGCGCTCTTGTCCAAGTCCTATTGCATGATCATGCCTTAAAAAAATGGCAGTAGCTACGTGGGTGAGCCAGAATGAGGTGCATGAGCATGCTAGTAATTGGCATGAACATGCCTAATTTCTAAAAAAAATAAACAATCGAGAAGCCTTACAAGAAGAGTTTGTGCATGATCATGTAGAAAACTTGTTTGAGCATTTTCTCTGGTGAGAAATTAACCGAACCATCAAGCTCTGAATGCATGACCATGTTGCAGAGTTGCGTGATCATGTTAAATGATGAAAAATCAGTCGAATAACATGTTCTTGCTGCGTGATCATGTTGACGGCTGTATAACCATGTTAATTGCTACAAAATTTTGAAGTACCTTTTTTTATTTATTACATGGACATATCAAAACAACAACACATTCGGTTACCTCCCAAGAAATGCCTTTCTTTATTATCTTTGGCTAGACATGGAACCATTATTTTTTACTTGATAATTTTACACTGTAGTGTAAAATCCCGCACAACATCTTCTAATGGTCATTTAATTGTTATGACCGGCATTTTGTGTAATATTAATTTTGGACTTGGTATAATATTAGAGCCGAATGTAAATATACTTAATGGTTGTACGTTGTGTGAATGAAAATTTTTGTATTTTAAATTTGCTTTATGTAGTATATGATTTTTCAAAGCAAAAGTTTATTTATTTCCTTTATTTTTTGATTTATAAGTAATATTCTAAACCTTGGAGAAATTTTCTTTTAGAAGTTATTTTGTTCACAAATTTCACAAGTGATTTTATAAAATTTCTAAGAATTCAAGTTATTTTATGGTATAAATTTTATAATTTTTGAACTTGTATTTTTATTTTATAAAAATAAATCTTTAAAAATTTTAGTTTTTATAATTAGCAAATTACATGAAAGCCCTTGCGTGCAAACCACTCTTCTATTCTCTTCAAGGACAAAGAAGACATTTCCAAACACACTAACTCATAATTTATTAGCCAAATTACCTCCTTGACCTTGCATGCAAAATAGCCTATCTCTAGCTAGAGGGTTACTCTTGTCATTTCCCAAACCCACTCACATTATAGTCAAATCAAAGGCATAAAAACAAATCAAAGAGTGATCACCACTCCACTTTCACCCCACCACTTCACTCTCCCCTTCTCCTCCTCCCTCCCTCTCGGTTTTTCCCCTCCCTCTCGGCCATTCCAAAACCGAGGCCCTCATTCCCTTCTTTTCTTCATTTCTTCACTCAAACAATCATCCTATAATCAAGTAATCTTACTCCCTACATGTTGTTCTTTTATATCTCAAGAGTTTAGAGTAGAAAACTTATGTGTTGACCTTGCATGGTGGTGTTTTTGTTAAACTCAAAGTGAATATCCTTGATTCTTGTGAATTCAAGGCTTTCACCATGAGTTATAGTATCATAGGATTGAGAATGGCTAGACATGAGTGTGTTACACTTATGCAAATGTTGTTTTCACCCTAATCCATTCGGCCATGACTTGATAGGAGCCGAATGGATGGTGTTTTGGTTGCCTTGTTTCATTTTGTGTGTTTTTGTGATGATAACATGAAAATCTTAGTGAAATCTTGGTAAAAACCTTTGCATGCTAGGTGTTCATTTAGATATAATCCATGATAGGCTTGCATGTTGAATTAAAATGAAATTTTATTTGGAAATCATGTTGTTTTGGTTTGTAAGACTCGAAGTCATGCATGCATGTAGATCAGTCTTGAATTTTTGGAAGTTCTTGATCATTCAGATTGATATTTTGTTAGTAAACCTTAATTTTAATTAAGTTAAGATATTAATTAAGAATTGTGCTCCTTAATATGTGATGTTATCTCGCTTATACTTATCAAGAAGGTTAAAGTTGTTGTCCTTGAAAACTTGATGACTTGTAATTTGTGTAATGTGATTACTTTTGTTTTGCTATGTTGCACCTTAGGTAAGGATGATCTCCACTAAGCCTATTTTGAGTGTAAGGGAGTTAGTTCAGTAGATCACCTTAGTTAAGTTTTGGTTTGGGTACTTTGGTTGTTGGTGGTTGGGTTGTTAAGTGAGAACCTTGGAGAAAGGAGAGTATTAGTTTCTGCAGAAAATTAGTTTGGTACCCTGAGGTTTAGAGTGAGTTTTGACCATGTCATTGTTGTGCACTTTGAGGCCCAAACCACCAGAAGCTAGCACTAGGAGTATATGATAGGTTTTAGGTGTTTGTTGGAGATTTGTAAGTCGTTTGGTTAGGTGCACGAGTGAAATCACAAAATCTGTCCAGCAGGGGACAGTTTTGTTACAACTTGGAAATAGGAAGTTTTGACCATGTCATGGGTAGGCCCTCATTAGGACCTATTGAGACTTAGTTAGAGGGAGTGTCAGAAGATTTTTTCCAGCCATATTTCATAGGATTTGAGTTAGAACCATGTGTCACAAGTTAGTTCAAGTCAGGGCATTTTCTTCCCATAAAAACAGGGGAACCATGGACTTTAAGCTTAGGCCCAAGCTAGGCCCTTGAGCCACATCGAGTTTGGGAGATGCCTTATGGTCATAAGAGTCTAGTGTAGAAGTTTTGGAGGTAAACTTGTAGTTTAAGAGTGTCTAATGCACTCAAGAAACCATAGATGTCATTCTGAAATTTTCCTTAATTAGCACTTTCACTTATCACATAGTTTTAGAGCACTTATGAGTGAGACCTAGGTTGACCACTATGGTTGCAAGATAGTATAAAGCCAGTAGAGTAAAAGTCCCAAGTGAGGGTCAATAGGTTTTGGATATTTTAGTAAAGGCACATCGAGTTAGGAGGCCAAAATTTGGAGACTTTGTCTAGTTTAGCGATCAAGTGACTTAGTTGGGGATCAAGATCATCCAAGCCTAGTGTTGCATTGTGGTGTGTGTGATATTATTTGATATTAAAATATGATATGTGAGTATATGTGGATATCTGTACTATTGTATTTATAAGGTGATTAGAAATTGCATGCATATAGGCCTTAGTGCCATTTGTGTTTAATTTCGGGTTGTAAATAGGTTGAGTTGGTGAGAATATATTATAATGAGGTTATTATTATTTATGTAGGATCTCGAGACGAGGGTAAAATTTCCATAAAGGTCGAGTAAATCTTCCAGTTGCTCCTACCTGCCAGACCAGTCTAGCCTTTCTCAAGGCAAGTGATTTAACTTGTTTTTCATTTACACTGCAAATTTGTGATAATTAGTTCATATATTGATGCGAGTATCCTGAGTTATCTTAATATACTTGAACCAAGCGATTCTTAAATCTATCTTTGTATTATATAGAAATGCCATGAACCCTCAAGTACATATTGTAAGTAGATCAAAAGTCATATCACGCTAGTATATCAAAGTAATTGGAATGCCATGATAAAATAAAGACTTGGTATAATACTTGATTGATCCTCTTGATTAACATGCTATTGATTCCTAAAATATTGACATCTAACCCTGATGCTTGAACCCCAATAGAAACTTTACCTTGATACCTAAAAGCCAGATATTCTTCAAAGTTGTTCTTAATTGATTGATAACCCTTTTTCTTACCCTAAAGTTCGACAATCCTGATATACCTTGAGCTAAAAATCATTTCTTCATATCTTAACACCCCTAGTATTCACGAAGCTTATCTTCTTGATGTTCTAGTACTTTTACCTTGTCGAAAACCATTGCTTTAAGCCTAGTTTGGCATTACTCTTTCATATTATCCAAGAGCCTTGCTAAATCTCCTTGTCGAAGTTCTTGTATATGGAAACCTTTCAATTACCCTAATATAGTAAAGTGTAGTGGATCATGGCCCTGAAATTTGGTGACATATTTCCAGTGTTTCAAAGATGATCTATAATCCCTTGATAAAAATGTTTACTACTTAAGAGATTTTATTATAAATCGGCATCAGTTTTTGAAATGATTAAAATATGGATTTTCAGTCCCAAAGGGGGATAAACGTTTTCTTTGAATAGTGGATCTAGACTGAGACGCGAGTCCTTTCAACACTTATATTGTAGGCTTAAAAGTTTCCTAGGGATCCCATTAATGTTTTAGAACCCAGCGAGGTTTGGGATTACTTTGTGGCTGATCACCGGCTGTAATCCGCAGCGTCATAAAATGATTTTGATTAAGTTTTGATTTTGAAAATGTTTTGATTCAAGTGAATGATGCCATCACCCAAAATTTCAATCTCTTGTTATGATTGGTTATATCTTCGCATTGTCATTCTTTAATATATATCTCGATTTATGTTTCGTATCGTACTGTTTAGCACTTGTTGAGCATTTGGCTCACTCTTTGCTTTAACCCTGATATTACAGCTAGCAGCTATGGTTAGATTCAAGCAGACAGCACGTAAGACTTGTGACGCCGATGCGTATGTCCGAGCTCAGGTAGAATAAGAGATAGTTTTGTGTGAGGATTCGATATTTAAATCAGTTGTAATAGATGGCAGTGTTGGGCTGTTCCAAACCCTAAACTGTAAAATCTTGGATTCGGTTATATTTACTTTCTTTTAAATATTGTAATAGTTATATATTTTGTTTGTTAAGTTGGGGGTGTGACATTAATTATCTTTTGCGGCACCATGTGTGACGCCCTCCAAACCCGAGTCAGAAGTTTGGGGTTCACAACACACACACACACAATATATAAACCTGTATATAAAATATTATATGCATTAACCCTTCTTTACACAACCACGGATCGCAACAGGTTAAATTATGAAAATAAGCCACAACCTTAACTTTTATTACATCGTACCAAATCCCAACTAGTTCGACTTATAGCTGATAATGATATCATTCTTACAATCTTACATAACTCATTTACACTATAAAGCTCCTGCTAACTCGGTCCATCTTATCCTGGAATCCTAGGTTGCACACTGAACTGGGAGTCCTTGTTACCAACAATTTCCTTTTCAACTGTAAAATAACATAAATAGATTTGCAAGAGTGAGCTAACTAGCTTAGCAAGTCATAATAACAATAACTGAGGTTCAACAATGATCAATTAAAATGATTCAGAAGAATCAAGTATCTGGATAAGCAATGATTAGAATTGGATATTATCTTTTCATTTTAAAAACCAAGGTTAGGCTGCTGATCAGTCACGCACTAACCCCGAGCAAGGCTCCCATCTCTGCTCTATATACTGGATCCAAGGCACGCATTGACCTAATATGACCATGAATCTGGTCCATATTTATAAAACCATCCAATTCTAAAATAATTCAATATGATAACCATTGCAATTCAACAAAACAGAATCATGATTAACATTGATAAAGCATTTATCTTAGAGGATAAAACATTTCACAGGTATAACCAGGGTGTATCAAGGTGTAAATATGAAGAACGGCTTCAAGCCCGATGAAGAATCAAGTATCTGAAGAACAATGGTTCAATGATAATACAGGGTATAGATCTTTGATGTGATAGGGTATTCCAGGGTGTATAAGTTTCTGTATGCTCAAGAAATTCTGTTGAAATACTTGGTTTATGGTGTGTATGTATTTGTGGAGTAGCGTTGTATTTGTATGGTTTAATATCTGGGAAATCAACCGTTGGTGGTTTACAAGAAATAAAGCTTACGTCTAAAGTTAAATGATAAGATCAGGGTTCAAGGTTGAATAATTTAAAGTGCTTGCAATATAAACAAGATTTATTTTGAATACTAGCAACATGTTATGAGAAAGTTCAGAAATATTTGCAATATATCTCGAAGAAAGGTTCGGAAGTACTTTCCTTATCATAAATAATTTCCAACTTTACTTGTACTCATCTAACAGTTTTACTTTTCAATCACATTCCTTTTTTTCTATGCCTTGCTTTTATTCATCAATCATTTGCCTTCTCTTTCTATGCTTCAGTTCTATATATGGATCACCGGTTTCCTTTCTATGCCTCGCTTACTCTGCTAGGCATCACAAGTATCTTTCAATATTCAATCTCATATTATTCTAATCGTCACATAGACGTAATAAGCTTCTATCTACCCTTCATTTTACTCAAATCCGATTTACGGATTGAAAGTTATGACCAAAATAGTCAAACAATAACCACATAGGCATATAACACATCAATCAGATAGCACGTAGTACATAGCACGCAAAATATTCAATCAAAATATTTTTTTCAAAGAAGATTCGGGGTCAAAATGATTTTCCAGGTATTTAATACGAATTTTTTTGAACATTTTTCGGAATTAAAACGGGTCTCCGAATCATTTTATAATTACATAACAGGGTTCGAACACCCGAATCTGATTTAAAATAATTTTAATAATTATCGAGTTTTGAAAATAATTTAAAATAATATTTTAAAGCTCGAAACTATTTTTTCGGAATTTTTAAATCAAAATAAATAATTAAATCTAATTAAATAATCAACTAAAATTAATTAGTCAATTAGTATTTAAATTAATTGACTAATTAAATAATTAATTATTAACTAAAATCAATTAATTTAATAATTTAGATTTAATTTTGAATTAAAAATAATTTTTCAGAATTAAAAATAAAAAATTTTGGAATTAAAAACAATTAAAAATAATTTTCTAAAAATAAAATAATGACAAAATATCATTTTTATAAATTTTATAAACAGAAATCTAATATTTATAAAATTTTAAAACAACAGGGACTGAAGTGCAAATCTGACAAAACTGCAGGGGCATTACAGTAATTAACCACCCCCGTCGCCGGTTACTTGTCGGACGCCATTAACGGCGGTCCAAGCTTTTCCGGCGACGTTCAAACTTGCCCAGAACATCACTAAAAGGTGCAGATTTACAGAGTATCTTGCCAGGAATCGATCTGCAAAACCAACATATAAGTTGGAATTAAACTACGGTCGCTTAAGAAACTAGTCTTTAACCAATTAGACCCTAATGTTCCCTTTTGCGCTAAACGATTCACATAAGTCGCTCGAGTACCCTCGGCTCCATTATTTTTTATAAATTAACCGTTACGAATTTTAAGACGACTCTTTCGCGAATACTCTACCAACTGACTAATTAACCTAACATAATTGTTTCGTACTCCAATTAGTCATTTAAGGACCTTAACCAAGGTTTCAAAATAAGGCGAGGGGAAATGGTTCGTTCGCGAAACGCCGTTACTTAAAACGGTCGTTTCTCCTAAACCGTCCATCAGATTCAAGCGAACCACATATCAAAACGAAGCTTACGATAGAATCTAGCTAAACATGGTAAAGTCACAGATTCAATAGTTAGCTCTCTGTCCCGATCAATAAGAACAAGCAGTTGTATAAAAACGGACATTATGACGGCTATGTGTCCGAGTTTTCCAAGTTTCTCACTACACCAAAATCTCACCAAACAACCCACAATTATTAACACATCAAAACCTCAACTAAATAATACTATACCAGTCCTTATTCTCCAGATTCTTCATCTCAACCAACCACAATCAAGTTCTATTAACTATAACAAGATTCATTCACCAAAATCACTCCAAATTCAAATCAAACTACTAATAATCAAAGATCATGCTTCTCATTTAGAAAATCAACCATCAAACTCACTAATAATCAAAGTAAAGGCTAGGGTTTGAATTTTATACCTTCCTTGGGAGGTGTTAAGTTGCTAGGAAGCCTTAGGAAGCCTCCTACAAGCTTGGTCTTTCCAAAGAAATCAAGAACACAAAGTTAGGCTTTGAAGTTTCTAAAAGTCCGATTGAAATAACTATAAAACTGAGCATCTTACCATGCTTATTTGGATAAGACTTGTGAACAAGAGTTGTAGGCCATCTCAATATCTTTCCAACGAGCTATAGAACACAACATTTGAGTGAGTATTGAAGGAGATATGGCAGTTTGAAGTTTCTGGGTTTTTTTTGGCCGAGAGTTTTTTGGTTGGGTGAGGAAGATGAGTTTTTCCCTTGGCTTTGTCTTGGAATGTGTGAAAGAATGCTGGGTTTCAATTGATACTTTCTAAACTATCTAGATTTCACTTTATTAAAATGCTTGCATCACCTAGATGACATCACTTCCATGCCACATATCCAAATTTTATGGTGTGATGATGTCACCTTCTCTTTTAACCACATATTTTAGCTTCTCTTGGAAGCTTCCGACCCATTCTACTTGTATGTGCTTATTCCTTGGTCGTTTATTTATTTTACGGTTCGCTTAACTCTCGTTTACGTTGATCGTTTGAAGGATCATATCCGGGATCTCATTACTTGGGTTTCCCCTAAACCTTTTACAATCTTTTATATTCCTTTTATGACCCTCTCTTATAATCCTTGAATTTAAATCCTTTTAATCATGTTACCTTATACTCAATTCTTTCGATATCTGGTGAATTTTCGGGAAAAATCAAAATGTTCGAATTTTGATTCTGACAATCTTTACATACACTCATTTACTTTATGGAATACTAATATGATCTTAGAATTTCTATAACAGTACTCCTATATAGCGTGGTCTGATAATTTTCCTTAATCAGCATCATCAGCAAAAAGTTACTATTCATCAGTATTTCAAAAATTTCAAAAATTAGGGTTATTACAGTCTCCCCTCCTTAAAAGGATTCCGTCCCGGAATCAGATAGAAAACAGTTGGGGATGCTTTTCTAGCATTGTGCTTTCTAACTCTCAAGTCAATTTTCCCACATTGTGGTTTTACCTCAAAACTCTGACTAGTTTGATAACCCTGTTCCTAAGCACTTGCTCCTTTCAATCCATAACCCTTACTGGTTGCTCCATATAGGTCAAGTCTGGTTGCATGTCTATGCGCTCGTATTATCCTATATGTCTAACATTCGGATTATGCTTCCTTAATATTGATACGTGGAACACGTTATGAATTTGCTACAGGCTCGGGGTAGGGCTAGTTCATTTGATAATTTCCCAGTACGTCTTAATATATCCAAGGGTCCAATGAATCGTGGATATAGCTTTCCTTTCTTTCCAAACCTCAACAAACCTTTCCAAGGGGATACCTTTAACAACACTAGGTCCCCTATTCCATACTCTTTGTCATTTCGAGTCAAATCAGCATACTTCTTCTGTCCATCCCGGGGTTGCTATCAGCCGTCCTCTGATTAGATCCACTATGTCTTTGGTCCTTTGGACCACTTCGGGTCTGAGCATCTTGCGCTCTCCAACTTCATTCTGATACAAGGGAGATCAGCCATTTTTTTTGTACAGAGCCTCTTAAGGCGACATTCTGACACTATCATATCATTTATTGTCGTAAGAAAACTCAATCTGTGCTAAGTGATCATTTCAAATTTCTTTCAAGTCTATCGCACAGACTCTCATTATCTCATCTAGCTCTACAGCTTTTGCTTCTCAATACTCCTTCTTTTCTTGTTCGTAAGCGTTACTATCTTCCGTACATAATACTATTCTGGCTATACTTTTACTCGCTAGCGTTCTATAACCTTTTAATAATTGCGTCAACCTTAGTATCACGAACGCGTTAGAATCAGAATACCACCGTACTGATACTACTTCATTTCTAGCTGCTTCTATCTTCAAAAGCTTGATCCATCATATAGAAGTAAAAGAATTTATTGAGAGATCACTATGATCATGAACACTTGTTACATCGCATAGTTAGTACAGAAGGTGGCCAGCCTTTAGTATTTGACAAGTAATTAAACAATATATGGTATCCTACTAGGCTTCTATCACACAGATAGATAGTCATTTGGAAATACCTCCCCTTATGGAAGGGTTGTTCTTCTCAGCTTATATGAAATGAAAAGGAGAGAAAATAACGAATTGAAGAGAATTATATATATATAAAATATACTGCCACAAAATATCTGGCTTGGAATCTACCTCTGAACTATAGAGGTTTGTTATAGGAGAACAAAACATATATGTATATATATCAACATCAATTATTATAACATCGCAATTCACGTGCCTGAATATTTACTATTCCGTCCATCATTGCATGGACCCATGCTCCTGCGCGAGCTTATAAACAATCACCTTTGAAACTCCCTCGACTTTGAAAATTGAATCTGGGATTATATTCTATACATCATCGTTACTAGAATTCTATGCTTGCATTGCAACCTTCCTCGTATAGTAATACTACTCTTTTTCAATAAGAAGGAATAAATATATCATAGGTAAATGTTCGGCTTAGTTGGTCTATCAATAATAACTTATACATTACCACGACCCGATTAGTGGTACTGAATCTCAACATCCATTCCAATACAACTCTTACGGTTGTAATCGGCTCATTACTCGCGGAATCATCGTTGCATTACTATGGTCCACCGTTGACCTACTTTAGTTATTCATTTTCCTTGGAATCTTAATAGCTAACCATACTGAGTCCATACCGGTCGTATCAAATTCTTCTAAGGAGGTAACATAATCACAATTCATGATTCATGAAGAACATTCCAGATCCTGACGTACATACATGACATGAAGCAGATAAAATTGGAAAAGAGTTTCAATCAAAGCAACGATAGCAGGTTAATACCATTCGTAATCGTATGCCTTCAATAGAAGACTTAACTCAAGGGTTTGTTTAGTCCTTTTCAAAACATGGTCCTGGCTTATTCTCAAGATAGGACCTTCTAAAATAGATAGCCCGCTCACGGTGATTACATGAATTAAATCTTTACCAAACTACTATTACGGATGAGTATCGCACAGTCATCAGAAGGAATGTCAATCTTTCACACCTTAATACAACCTTCACAGTTTTAACCATCATCACTGTATTCTTCTGGCATGAGCGCCTGTAATTGCTCTCTTACACTTCGAGTGTCGGCCACCTCATTGGCCTTTCTTGATAGTAATAGTTCCTTATAATCAATGTCTTTTGAACGATCTCCAACTAAATTTTCTACCTCATTTCCAATCACTTCTTGTGCGAAAATACTCTTCCTTACGCTTTGGTGAGAAAAAAAATATCACCATTTTTCCATAAGTTATTGCCTTGGTCTTTAGGGGTTAACATTGTCACGACTTACTCTCGATCATACTTAGGACGTCTCTTATATTGGGTCCTTCTTGTTTTCACCAATCTTGACCGTCATTAGGTCGATCTATACTTTCTTATGGTTCAATAAGTGCCTACCTGACATTATTATAATTACGTCATATTTCCTTTATCAACATTTCTATTCTTCAGAACTTTGAATATTACCTTTCTCCTTGTAAGACCTCTATGGTTATCCTTGAATCGTTCATCCTGTATTCCCTTGATACAGGGCATATCAAAATACCATTTACTAATACTAGGACCATTGTCTATATACTTCTAAAAATTTATCCACTGATCCTTAAAGGTTGTTGTTACCTTAATCCTTTCCAATTAATACTGTCAAAACTCATATTGTCCCTATTAAGGGTGAAATGCCAACCTTTATGCATTCCCCTGGGATTCATCTCAAGTTATCGAGGTTCTATCCTTAATTCCACCTTTAAAAAGGTACATGCATCCTTCCATAGATAAATCAAGTCATATATCCTTGATAGATTATCTTATTCAGTCATTCCCACCTCGATAGTCTATACCAAATTTCATAATAGCATCCTTATTCAAGCTGAGGTCAATCCATATGGCCTCCAAAAGATAACAATGGTTATCCGCTTTTCTTTCCTGATTTGGTAATGATAACATGGATGTTTTGGAAGATATTGGGCATGTTCAACGTGAACTTCTTTTTACTAAAACATTCGTGAAGGTCACTTCCCTCATCCCATTTCTTAATTTCTTGTTTTCCTGTCTTCTCAGTCCATCTGTGTTCCCTTATTAATCCATCGATCTATCTCGAAGTTTCATCGAATACTCCCAACTTAAAGGGGATAATATATATATATACATATCATTTATGCCTTCAACCATCAACTTTAACTCATGGTGAATCACCCTCACCCTGATGATCACACACTTCTCTATATTTATTGCAAGGGTTTCTTAAGATTTCCCATACTCAACTCCCTTATCACTTCTCAACTCTATTTCTTTAATATCCCTTTATACTCCTTCCCCTTTCAGTCTTTTATTTTCGTTTCTATTACAACCATTACATGAACCAACACGACATAAGCATTGATTTCAAACATCCCGGCATTCTGGATTCGTGTCCTCAGAACGAATCTTGACAACTTTTACAACTTAGATTCATAATTCATCATACTCGTCCACCTTTGTTCTGGCTCTAAAGCTTCTACACTACCTCCATAACCTTGGGAAGTACTTTCCCAAAAACAATTGACTGAACTTTAATCAGTTTATTATAACCTCTGGCTCCGTGCCTTTCTTGGCCTTTCACCAGCGGGTGGCCTCTCTCTTAGGAGGGTAAGTGACAAAAATAGTCTGTTGCGCTTCGTCAATCATTTAGAATCTCAAATGATTCCTATATTTCCTTTAGCCAGGCTCTTACCTCGACTGGGTCAACTTGTTCCTTGGAACTCTGAGAGCTTAGCGACTTAAAGGTCCTGAAAAAATTTCCCGCCGCATTGTTTCCTCAGGGTGGTGGTTGGGGGTAAAAGTATAAGTTTTGTTTAGGCAGGTCCATGAATTTCCCCATAGGAGTACCATCTTGGTGCTCCCTTCCTTGCTCGAGTTCTGTTTTCTCAGTCTAAATATTTCTTCCTACTCCCCATAATCGGGGTCATCTTATATTTTAAAATCCTCATTTTCCACTTTATTATATTATGGGTTCCTTCTTTCTTGATGGTGACCTCCTTGACTATCATATTCAGGGTTTTCCCTAAATCTTATTCCTCGATCTATGGATTTCATCTAAGATCCCGTCCTTAAGCTCTTAAACATTTGGAACCCAAATTCTGTAGGAATACCTCATTATTCCCGTATCATCTTTCTCGGTATTAATCTCTTCTCCAGTCATTGGCTCTTTGCCTTCATTCATCACTTTTTCTTGGCACAATATGATCTTTTCCTATAATTCGGGCTGCATTACAATCTCAAACATCCTTTTAGTACCGGCTCCGGTTACCTTCACTTTTATTTCCATTTTCTCGAAATCTTTTATCTACTCTTCCGAAGACATTATCATCTTGAGTCTCTCCTTTCTACCAAGGGTGTTAGCCACCACATTGGCTTTACCTGGCTGATAAATAATCTCATAATCATAATCCTTGATTAGCTCTAACCACCTCCTCTAGCGCATGTTGAGCTCTTTCTGCGTAAAAATATACTTGAGCTCTTGGGGTTTGCGTAAACCTCGCACTTCTCTCCATACAAGTAGTGCCTCCAATATTTAGGGCAAAACTATTTCTGTGATCCCAAGATCATGGGTGGGATATCGAATTTTATATTCCCTTAATTGTCTTGACGCGTACACGAATACCTTGTCGTGCTGTCTAAGCATGCACCCTAATTCCTTGTGCGAAGCGTCACTGCAAATCACAAAATCTCCTTTTCCATCTGGTAACGCCAACATAGAGGTCATCACCAATCTTTGCTTCAGTTCTTGGAACTTGTTCTCGCATTTCTCTGTCCATTCAAACTTCTCAGTCTTATGAGTAAGCCGCATTACAGAGGATGCGATCTTTATAAACTTGAACGAACCTCCGGTAGGAACCGGCCAATCCTACCTCTGGTAGTCGCCCTGACAACGGTCATCAATTCCTCAGCGGTCCTTTCTTCATTCTTGTCAGGATCTCCCACGGGATCCTCTTCAGCAACAATCTCTTCTGGGATAACATCCTTAACCGCTATATCCTTAATATGAACATCATTTGGTCCCTCATTACGGTGCTCCATTGGATCCACAATCTGATCCCCAATATATAGTAAAACATCATCGTATTATTGCTCTTGAACTTCAGGGTTCGGAGTCCCACTACCAAATTTGATAACGAACTACGCTTCTATCACGATAATTATAACGGTTTTCATAAGGGTTTTAACTGTCAGTACTACGCTAGGTAGTCCGACTATGAACTTGGAAAAAGTTCTTATTATCTTAGTGAACTTATTATTTTAACGTCACATCATCTCTGAGGTTTATAACGCTTAGCTCTGATACCATTTCTGTAACACCTCCAAATCTGGGGTCGGGGATCCGGGTTGTCACGAGTTCCATTTCCCTTAATAATACTTAATCTTAATAAACAACCAACTACTATGTACTGTGACCCCACAATATACACACACACATCACAAGTTATAGTCTCAGAGATGAATACCAAAAACAACACAAGCCATTTTATTCCACAATTATAAGTCATTACACCTCAAAAGGGTTTCTGAATAAATTTATATATTTTTTGCCATTATTACAATTCATAAATATACATAAGTCTGGTACATCAACAGTTGAAAACCTAGCCTATTGGTAGTTACTACCTCGGCTACAACGACATCAACGCCTACAGGAAACTGCAGAACGTTTCCTATCCGCTCGCGAATTGGGAGCTTGGTCCTATTCATCTTGTCTATCTGTTATTGTGTGATGAAAGAAGAAAGCAAGGGTGAGCAACAAGCCCACCGAAATAATATGTATAATAATTAACAATATCTGAGCATTCCCATAATACTCATGAAAGTCTTGGTCAAGCAGATATGAACCAAGTTTGATATCTTAACGCGACCAAGTCATAAAATATTCAGTATATATGTATATATATACTTTTCAAAATCTTGGAAGTCCCCTTCCATGCATAATATACACAGAGTTCCAGTTTATAACTGTATAAAAATATCGTTGCAAGGTGATCTCATATATCTAACCTTGTCTCAACATTTTTCTGAAAATCTTTGTCATGCATAAGATAATCATTAACTAGATATAAGCTAAAAAGATGGAGTTACAAGATACTCCAATATACTTATATCTTTTCCGAATACTACTCGAACTACCACCGTTCAAGCTATAATTAGTTCAAAAGTTCATCACATAGATGAGACTACAAGATAAGACTTGAATAGATTCAATCTTTGAAATATCATTCAAAAAAAATGAAGTTATGAGATACTTCATTAGTCCTGATATATATATATACCTATATATATACATTTCATACACTCTTCTGCTATGGAAGTATAAGCAGAGTTGTCATTCCCGAGAATTTTGGAAAGAAGAAACTTTGGCATAAACCTGATATCTTGCTGTTCACGTAAAGATACCAATTAAGTCACCTTTTCTACTAGTAGATGGATGAATCCCCCACTGGTCATCACCCTGGCCGCATTAGGACCTTATGCTGGACTGCCACTCAGCCACTTACGCATTTGATGGACTCCCACTGAGCCACTTACACTTTCATGGACTCCCACTGAGCCCATGTTGCTTATGCCGACACATTTCGATTGGGCGTACTTTTGGAATGTTAGGCAAGTAATCAAATTATTTTCTCAAAACAACAACCTCATTGCGAATATAAAATACACCACAGAGCCGGATCCCTTAGATTTTTGAGCGAGTATTCAAGTCCCCTTCAAAAGGAAGATCTTAAACTTGAAAATGAGTTTTTGGGATCTGCTCTAACTTTTAAAATCATTTTGAAGACTCGAAAACATTTTTAAGAATGTTTGGAGTAATGCTGATTTTGTGGCGCCCTCCAAACCCGGGTCAGAAGTTTGGGGTCCACAACACAAACACAATATATCAACCTGTATAAGAGATATTATTTATAATGACCCTGCTTCACAAAACCACGAATCGCAACAGGTTAAAGTATGAAAACAAGCCACAACCTTAACTTTTATTACAACGTACCAAATCCCAACTAATTTAACTTACAATTGAAAATAAAATCATTCTTACAATCTGACTATCTCTATACTGCATGAAGCTTCTGCTAGCTCGATTCAACTTACTGGAACCTTAGCCCGCACTTTGGACTGAGGAACTTCACTATCATCTACATTCTTTTCAACTGTAAAATACATAAAAGAATCGCAAGGGTGAGCTAACTAGCTCAGCAAGTCCCGATAACGATAACCGAAGTTAAACATTGATCAATTGAGATGATTTAAAAGAATCAAGTTTCTTTTAACTAATCATTAGAATTGGATATTCATTTTAAGTTTTAAAAACCAAGGTTAGGCTGCTGATCAGTCACGCACTAACCCCGAGCAAGCACACAGCACTACTCTAATTGCTGGATCCAAGGCACACATTGGCCTAACTTGACCATTGGTATAGTCTGACCACGAATCTGGTCCACATATATAAAAACTATCCAATCCTAAAGCAGTTCAATATGATAAACAATATAATTCAATAAAACCATACCATAACCAATAATGGTTAAACACTTGAATAGAAACGTAAGGAAACTCATGGATATCTCAAGGGTATATCAGGATATGTATAAGAAACGGTTTTCAGTTTGTACAAGGGTCAGGTATTAGACCAGTAATGATTTTTCAAAATATGGTTCTTTGAGGTTATAAAGAATGACTGGAGTATAAAAGTTTCTGTGTTTTTAAACAATTTTTGCTCCAGTGTTTGGTATTTGGTAGTTATACATTTGGGGAGCAGTGTCATATTTGGGTGGCTTGGTATCGGAGAATCAATAAATGATGATTTACAAAGAACAAGGCTTATGGCTCAAGATCAAGAAAATCAGGGTTCAAGGTTAAATGGTTTCAAGCTCTAGCAATACAAAACAGGAGTTATTTTGAATAATAGCGATATGTTATAAAACAGTTCAAAAACATTGCTAATATATATCTTGAAGAAAAGTGCAGAAATACTTGCCTTACAAGGCTTTATAACTATTACTGATCATCTGGACCAACTCTGCCGCTTAGGCTTTTACGTCCAACCACTATGTCACTCTGGATTCGACCTCGACACTCAGGTCTTCCTGTTGAAACACTACTGAGCTCGCTGACTGATTGCTAGGTTATCTTTAGTCCATTGTCCACTTTCAGTGTTTCCGACTATAACCTACAGGGTTGAAATACCCTATGTTAGATGTCTAGGTATGCTTGACATATCCTCGATACTAATTCTTACCCGACGATATTCAAACCCGACTCGTAATTGTTCATATTAGAATAACACAGCCAACAATTAGGGTTCACATTCTCAAAATCAATTCAGTGTTCGTTTTTAGAAAATACGTATACTCGTCATTTTACGAAATTAGGGTTACTGTGTTTTGGACAAAATATACAATACAACATACAATCAGGTTTTGTATAAAACATACATATATGTATTTACTTATACTCGCTCGACGTTCCTATAATCCTCGGATACGCTCCCGTATTTACGTAATTCAGTTTCCGAAAATGGGGCAGCGTTTTCTTTGTTTATCGGACTACCCGTCGAAACATTAATCGACGTCAATTCAACAACAACAATCCAATTTAAACCACGATAGCTAATCACAACATGCAAATTCCAATCATCGATACAATTTAGTAATCACAACCAACTTAATCATCACGATTCAATATTTGCTAATTAACTATTTCGATCCAGAATAAAAACAGAATACGATTTTTATTTATTAAAAATATTAGGACTCAGAATATAATCATCACAGTCCACCGTCGACTCACCGTAGCTCATCGCCGACGGCGACAGAATTTACGGGTTCCCATAAATACCAGGCATCCTACGTACATTCCATCGATAATTATTATAATTCCACACGAAATATTTTTATTTTCACGAATCGTAATCAATGAATTTCTGCAGAAAATTAATAAGATAAATTAGTAAAATAAGAATTTCTACAACTGTTGAATCCAGCCAATACAACAACATAAACGAATACCACGCAAATGCACGCGCCGAAGCACGCAACACACACTGACAGGACACCGCCGGTCGCCATGCCGGAAAAATAACGGCGGCAACCGGAGCAAAATATGGCACAACCCAGATACACATATATACGTATGTATATATCAAACAAGCAGGATTAGAGCCGAAGCAAACAATCGGAAACCAACCGGAATAAGGCAGTCGGAGTTCACCCGAAACGCGATGAATCACAGCACTCCCAGGAAGAACACAGGCACAGGAAATAAAAAGAATTAAGAGGAGAAAGGTTGGGGAAATATTAATTTAGAGAAGGAAATTGTAGAGAGAGAGACTAGCAGAGCCGAGTAAGCTCCGGGATGGAGGTGAAGGAAGAAGAAAACACAGAGTCTGTGTTGAATGTTTCTGTGTCTTTTTTTTTCTGTTGTTCACAATGAGGCATAACACGTGTCCCTCAATTTGTAAAACTATGACACGTGTTAATTGAATAAATAAACGTCCTACAATCTGATTATACCCCCGCATTTGCAACAATTAACGACTGAGCTGCATTTAAAATGAATTCAATAAATCGCAAAAATAATCTTATAATTTTCTAAAAACCCCGAAACTAATGAAATAAAATTTTCATGATTTTTAAAGAATTTTTGAAACGCAACTCGTACCCACAATTCACAGTTAACGAACCGAGTTGCCCTAAAAACAAACTCAGAAAATCATGAAAATAATTTTAAAATATTACAAATATCCCGAAGTTAATAAAAACATGAATTTTGAAATTTTAAAATGATTTTTAAAATGCACTTTATATCCGCTTTTATCAATGAAACAAAACAACAAGCGCGTGAAATTAATCCCGAAAATTTCCGAAAAAAATTTTAAAATTCTCGAAATATTCCAAACTTAAATAAACCTGAGTTTCATAATTTTTGAAGAATTCTAGAATTAAATATGGATTTTACAAATAGAAGCATTCAGAAAATCATTTAAAGATAAATAATTAATAAAATATTGATTTCTCAATTTTATAAAATCCTAAAAATAATTATTGTAATTATAAAATCATAAAAATAATTTTTGAAACATTTCCAATATTTATGCAAATGAATTTGCACAAAATCCACTTTTGAAAATAAAAACAATCCAATACGACTCCATAATTAATCACACGAACAACCCGGTATATTATAAATTACACCTATACAATAATCAACCAACACAGAGCGGTCAAAACCAATACACATATTTTATTTAATAATTTCCGTAATAATCACATATTTAAATAATTCAAAAATACACGAGTCGTTATATCCTTCCCCCCTTAAAAGGATTCTGTCCTCAGAATCTGGTCTAATTAATTAAGTGAGGATATTTGTCAAGCATATCTAACTCAAATTTCTAAGTAGACCCTTCTACTCGAAGGTTCAAACGTACTCATAATAGGTATGCACTCATTTCCAAGGACTTGCCTTTAACGATCAAGAATTTGGATTGATCACTATATGCAGAACAACTTAGACAAGAGCCCCATTGGCTTCTGATCAATTACTTAATTTAAACCCAATACTTATCACTTTAATATTGACAAGTAAAATATATTAGGTATATACACTGGTGAGACGGTCATATCATTTATGAACAACTTTATCTATATTTATCAATACCTCGAATGGTTCACAAATTTTTAGGACTTAGCTTGTCCCTTCTACTCAAACTTATCCAATCTCTTTCAAGACGACACTTTTACTAACACTACTGGTCCTATTTCTATACTCATACTTTCTTTCAATACAATTTCATCTTCTTTATTTGTCTACTCCGAGCTGCTTTATCTAATAGCACTACGCTCTTGGTGTGTCGAATTAACTTAGAATTTAACAACTTTCTTCCTCCCACTTTATTTTAATAGAAATGGGGACCTACACTTGCGTTCACACGAAGCATGATACAGTGGCATTCCAAAGCTGACATCGCTGATAAATGATCATTTCAGTGTTTTCCTAAAAACTCAATCTCTCAATATATCTTACATTTTTGGCATCACTTCCGTACTTTAACTCTCCGTTGAAGGATGATAGGTGGTGCTCGTTTTCAACTTAGTTTCCAACATTTAAACATCTCTTATTCTACTCCATATGTTAAGGCTGAAAAGTAATCTCATAGATTCACGTATTATCACCTTTAAGTATTTGAAGTTCAGATCCCACTCTTTTCAATTCGTTTATTAACTCCTCGGTGGTTTTAAATACATCCAATTCCATCTATCGGTGTAAGGCACCTGTTATCATACGGCTTTACTTAGGTGGTTGTTAATGGATTGATTCAGAATCTTTTGTTAACCTTAGTCAAAATTTTATTCTTGAAGTCTCAACGCATAGTTACTTTGCTTCTGATCTTTGGAGAAAAATCCTTGGGCATCCCACGTAGACTTTCTTATTCCTTGAGTAGCTGAGGATGTTATCAATAAATGCAATTTGCTTATTTAAGTACTCCTTATACACCATGATCCTTAATTTCTTATAATCACCTGATACACTTGTTATTTCAAATAATATTACCAGAGCTTGCAATGCTCTTAACTCACTTTAATCATACTCTTTGATATGTTCTCAGGTCGGATCTTAAGTTAATCCTCGAGATATAATATACTGCTTGAATTAGGTCTCATAGGAAATTAATTCTTTATAGGGGTCACTTATTCTTATTCGTCGTTTTGTTAAACTCCCACTTCACGATTCGCCTCTTGTAAAGTCACTTCCTGGATCCGCTTTATCCACTAGGCGTTCCAATATTTCGTTTTTAACTCTTTGACCTGTCCCACACCTCCTGATTTATCTTGAAATTTCCTTTTTTTATACTTGGTTATCACTATTTTTCTTTAAATTTCCATATATCTTGACATCTCTTCAATAACTTAAATACTTAATATTGTGAATTCCCTGTGGGAACTCATTTCTTAATTCTTCTACTTGTACCATCCAAGTGCTGGAAGAAAATCTGGAGATATCGTGATCATTCTCCTGGGCGTATAAATTTCCGTTTTCTAACTACTAACATCGTGATACATTATTTTCTCTTGACATCTTATTTTTCCCTTCACAACTTCAACTAAAAGGTTACACTATCCATCTTCTTCCTTTTGGATTATGAACTTTAGCTTCCAATTCCAACTTTCAGAATTCTATAGAAAATTCTTCCGGTATAGTTTCTATGTCCGTTATTACTTTCCTCTATCCTTGCTTTTCCTCGTGAATACATACTTCAACCTCTTATGGCCCGTATAGATCTTACACCTTTCCCCATACATGTCATGTTTCCCAAATCTTTCAAAACGAATATTATTACTGTTAATCCCAGATTATGGGTAGGATACTTCTGCTCATAAGGTTTCGGTTGTCTGGATGCATATACAATAACTCTATTGTGCTGCATCCACACACATCCTATTCCCTAATGAGAAGCATCACTATAACTACCAAATCTCCTTGATACTTTCAAAATGATAAAGCAAGTACTGTACCCATTCTTTCATTTAACTCCGTAAAACTTTCTTTACCCTTCTCTACTTCATATAAACTTCTTGCTTCTCTTGGTTAGCTTCGTCCAAGATATGGCAACTTTCAAGAAATATTTTCGATAGTAACCGGCTTATGATAACACTTCTTACTTTTGTTGGTGTTTCTGGTTTCTTTTCATTCATAGTAACTTTAATTTCTGTTGAATCTCCTTTGATCTTCTCCACATTGACTATTTATGCTAAAAACTATACTTCATACAACTTCTTTCTTCTCTAACTTCCAATCATCATTAAATGCTTTGCCTGGTCCTCCGTTGACTTTAAGTATCATAACTACAGCTCCTCCAGATATTCCTTAAAGATTCTATCCATCAAGTTCAAATATCACTGGTATATGGTTTAATCCGAATGACAACACGAGAACAATACTAGGTTTTGAAAATTATCTTTGATACATCCATAGGTGTAACCTTTAATTGGTGAAATATCATGTCTTAAATCAGTCTTATAAAAGTACTTTACTTCTTTCGTTTGATCAGACAAATCATTGGGTCGAGGTAACAGATACTTGCTCTTGTTGAGCTTCCGTTAGTTGACATATAATCTCCTACTTCCATCTTTCTTATTAACATTTAATACCGGTGCACCTTTTGGGGTACCCTAGGTCTAATCGCTTCTTCTTCTAGCATTTCTTGCATTTATTTTGCTAACTCCTTCACTTTAACTGGTGCCATTCTGTACGGGGCCTTGGACACTGGCTTTATTTCAAATGCTAAGTCAGTCAAGACTCAATTTCTATATCCGAAGGAAATGTTAATAACTCATCCAAAAACATATCTTGAAATTTCTTAATTACTATAAAAATCTTCATACTTTGTTTACTTCCGACTTTTATGTATTCCATATTTACCATAATGCTCATATCTTGATCACCATAATTATTATTAACAAATTCGTTACCTTCTTTTATCTTCTAAACCTCCTCACCTTCTCATTTGGCATCCTCAGAATTATCTTTTCGTCACGACGGTCTGTCTGGACATCACGCTTTAGTAGTCAATCCATTCCTTAAAATAATATCAAATCCTCTTACCTCCCAGGATATCAATTCTACACAACTTATTGCCAGGAATTTCAATTTCACCATAGGTACTCACTTACTTTAACAACTACACGTTCTTGACTTGTTAGTCCTGTAATCACAATCTTATTAATAAAACCTTGAGAGATATACGATCAAATTGCCCCCACATCTTTCAATACTTTAACGCATAAGGTATCCGCAATAATCTTCCACGTCATCACATCCATATTCTAAGTAACATATTTCTCAGGAAAATCGCAATTTCTCGTTCTCAAAGACGTATTCCTCATTGGAGTAGATTCCTTTGGTCCGTAGTGCATCCCTGACGGGGTTAGTGATTTGCAATTCTCGCCATATGCCCTTGTTTGCTTTCCATGCATAAGAGCTAGATGGAACTCCGTCCGCTTGATTAAGGATACGTTAATTTCTACTTGAAAACCTCTTGCAAAGAATGACAGTACAACGAAGCAACTAGAAGGAGTCACAATTCAACAAAATTGAAAGTTGAAAAGAACGAAGAAACAAAGATTTGAATATGAATGAGACAGCCACATTGGTACTTAAGATGGCCAGTCTTTCGTACCATATGGCATACAGCACATGATTAGGTGGCGTCCCACCCGACTCTTCGTCATTCTAACAAAGTGTCTCACCATAACACTGCTTGTCCCAATCAGGAAGCAAAACTTGAGGGAAGCAAATAAATTTGAAAGGAATGGAATATCCTCCTTTTCGATATCATAGAAAAGAATTTATTTGAGAAAAGAAATTCATACATTTTTAAGAATTGAGAAGGAATATATGCTGTAATATTGAAGACAAGAACGATACCGTTGGTTACCATCCATATTTCATTTGTATTCACTTTTTGAGCTTGTTCGATCATATCCCGATTGCGTCATATACCAACTTTAGAAAGTCCGCTGAAATGTCGTCGCAACCAAGCATTATAATGAATTCTTACTTGCTAAGTTTTGCATCTTTAACATCGCGCTTACTCGTATAATATCTTAACCATTCGATCATAATGGTGTTCCCATCAGGTAACTTCGAGATTCCTCTTTTAATTTAGAATAACCACGTACCATTCGATATAACGATCTTTTTGCAAATAATGTTCTACTTTTAGAGAGGTCTGGAAATCTTTTCAATCTTCTTCGATCACGCTCCGGCTTCTGTTAAATCAATGAGTTCTTCGAACTCTGATAGTCCTAGTAATTGAATGCATAGTTACTCCGTACGCTGATTCTGTTGTAAATTTTATCGAACAATACTTGCACTTTACTGTTAGGGATAATCAACTTCTTCCTAATCGCGGATCACTTTGTCCTCTGAATTAACAATACTAAGTCTGAAACAGCAATTTTTTCCAGGTAATCCGGGCTTTTTAACAAACAAGAAACTCAAGTAGTAACTTGACAACCAAGGTTTAAAACTTATTTTATTCAAAAAGGCTTTTGGAAATTTTGTAAGGAAAATCTTCTTCGAAAACTTGTTAAAAATTTTGAAAATCACAAATCTGGTTGTCCTTACTATATGAGTTGGTTGTTGTCCTTCCGACCTATAACAAGATACCGAATCAAAGAAACGATCACATAAAGGTCCGTTCACTTTAATCTACTTTTTCTCATTCATCGTGTCCATTTATCTTCCTTAATCGACGAAACTTTAATTATCGTTGCACGTTATCTTATTTGTAGCTTCCCATCAAGACTCCCATACCGGTGATACTCCCGACATTATCGTTGCAGTAGTTAAGTAAAACAGGCTATCCAATAATCAATAAGTCTATTGCATAGAACAAGGTTTGCTCGTATCATATCACATCACTAATTTACATATCGCATTTATCATATCATCATCATTTAATTTCACAAAATCCCAGGTTTATACCTTTCTCTCTAACTTTTTCAAAATTCAGCTAATCCGTCCCATAATTATTCACGGGTGGCTTAGTCACTAATGGCTTCTTTTAACCCAATAACAGCTATCCTCTGAAACACTTAAATCTTCTCTCTAAACTTCTTCTCACATTTATTTATATCTCAAGCGCTCAATATTTACTGTAACTCTCGAATCCATCCTCGTAGGTACAGTCGCTTCATAGAACAAGTTCTAAACTGGGGATATAGAACAGGATGTAGGGTAAACTAAAGAGATACGCTCACGGCCGAATGTCCAATAAAATAAGAATAAACAGATGGAGGTTCTTGAATAGGTAATCTCATATCAAAAGATGGAAAAGCAGCGTAGAATAACTTGAGGAAGTGCAATCGTTATAACAGAAGATAGTGTCATTAGTACTGGTGGAGGAACAAGGTGCAATTCCAATCTAAGAGAAGATGACGATACTTGAGCGGAAAGCTCCAAATGATCCAATGACACCGGGGAATCAAGATCTGCCATTGCCGTTGTCTGGAATTCACGTCGCAAGCTGAGAATCCCGAATCACAATACGAACCATGCCAGAGACCTACTATACCATCGCACTCAATCTCACAACGTCTTATTTTTCTTTTTCCTATTCCTAATCCTAACCCTCTACCCAATCCCGACAATCTAGGCTTGTTTCAGTGACTTATAACCTGTAGCTCTGATACCAACCTGTGGCGCCCTCCAAACCCGGGTCAGAAGTTTGGGGTCCACAACACAAACACAATATATCAACCTGTATAAGAGATATTATTTATAATGACCCTGCTTCACAAAACCACGGATCGCAACAGGTTAAAGTATGAAAACAAGCCACAACCTTAACTTTTATTACAACGTACCAAATCCCAACTAATTTAACTTACAATTGAAAATAAAATCATTCTTACAATCTGACTATCTCTATACTGCATGAAGCTTCTGCTAGCTCGATTCAACTCACTGGAACCTTAGCCCGCACTTTGGACTGAGGAACTTCACTATCATCCACATTCTTTTCAACTGTAAAATACATAAAAGAATCGCAAGGGTGAGCTAACTAGCTCAGCAAGTCCCGATAACGATAACCGAAGTTAAACATTGATCAATTGAGATGATTTAAAAGAATCAAGTTTCTTTTAACTAATCATTAGAATTGGATATTCATTTTAAGTTTTAAAAACCAAGGTTAGGCTGCTGATCAGTCACGCACTAACCCCGAGCAAGCACACAGCACTACTCTAATTACTGGATCCAAGGCACACATTGGCCTAACTTGACCATTGGTATAGTCTGACCACGAATCTGGTCCACATATATAAAAACTATCCAATCCTAAAGCAGTTCAATATGATAAACAATATAATTCAATAAAACCATACCATAACCAATAATGGTTAAACACTTGAATAGAAACGTAAGGAAACTCATGGATATCTCAAGGGTATATCAGGATATGTATAAGAAACGGTTTTCAGTTTGTACAAGGGTCAGGTATTAGACCAGTAATGATTTTTCAAAATATGGTTCTTTGAGGTTATAAAGAATGACTGGAGTATAAAAGTTTCTATGTTTTTAAACAATTTTTGCTCCAGTGTTTGGTATTTGGTAGTTATACATTTGGGGAGCAGTGTCATATTTGGGTGGCTTGGTATCGGAGAATCAATAAATGATGATTTACAAAGAACAAGGCTTATGGCTCAAGATCAAGAAAATCAGGGTTCAAGGTTAAATGGTTTCAAGCTCTAGCAATACAAAACAGGAGTTATTTTGAATAATAGCGATATGTTATAAAACAGTTCAAAAACATTGCTAATATATATCTTGAAGAAAAGTGCAGAAATACTTGCCTTACAAGGCTTTATAACTATTACTGATCATCTGGACCAACTCTGCCGCTTAGGCTTTTACGTCCAACCACTATGTCACTCTGGATTCGACCTCGACACTCAGGTCTTCCTGTTGAAACTCTACTGAGCTCGCTGACTGATTGCTAGGTTATCTTTAGTCCATTGTCCACTTTCAGTGTTTCCGACTATAACCTACAGGGTTGAAATACCCTATGTTAGATGTCTAGGTATGCTTGACATATCTTCGATACTAATTCTTACCCGACGATATTCAAACCCGACTCGTAATTGTTCATATTAGAATAACACAGCCAACAATTAGGGTTCACATTCTCAAAATCAATTCAGTGTTCGTTTTTAGAAAATACGTATACTCGTCATTTTACGAAATTAGGGTTACTGTGTTTTGGACAAAATATACAATACAACATACAATCAGGTTTTGTATAAAACATACATATATGTATTTACTTATACTCGCTCGACGTTCCTATAATCCTCGGATACGCTCCCGTATTTACGTAATTCAGTTTCCGAAAATCGGGCAGCGTTTCCTTTGTTTATCGGACTACCCGTCGAAACATTAATCGACGTCAATTCAACAACAACAATCCAATTTAAACCACGATAGCTAATCACAACTTGCAAATTCCAATCATCGATACAATTTAGTAATCACAACCAACTTAATCATCACGATTCAATATTTGCTAATTAACTATTTCGATCCAGAATAAAAACAGAATACGATTTTTATTTATTAAAAATATTAGGACTCAGAATATAATCATCACAGTCCACCGTCGACTCGCCGTAGCTCATCGCCGACGGCGACAGAATTTACGGGTTCCCATAAATACCAGGCATCCTACGTACATTCCATCGATAATTATTATAATTCCACACGAAATATTTTTATTTTCACGAATCGTAATCAATGAATTTCTGCAGAAAATTAATAAGATAAATTAGTAAAATAAGAATTTCTACAACTGTTGAATCCAGCCAATACAACAACATAAACGAATACCACGCAAATGCACGCGCCGAAGCACGCAACACACACTGACAGGACACCGCCGGTCGCCATGCCGGAAAAATAACGGCGGCAACCGGAGCAAAATATGGCACAACCCAGATACACATATATATGTATGTATATATATCAAACAAGCAGGATTAGAGCCGAAGCAAACAATCGGAAACCAACCGGAATAAGGCAGTCGGAGTTCACCCGAAACGCGATGAATCACAGCACTCCCAGGAAGAACACAGGCACAGGAAATAAAAAGAATTAAGAGGAGAAAGGTTGGGGAAATATTAATTTAGAGAAGGAAATTGTAGAGAGAGAGACTAGCAGAGCCGAGTAAGCTCCGGGATGGAGGTGAAGGAAGAAGAAAACACAGAGTCTGTGTTGAATGTTTCTGTGTCTTTTTTTTTTCTGTTGTTCACAATGAGGCATAACACGTGTCCCTCAATTTGTAAAACTATGACACGTGTTAATTGAATAAATAAACGTCCCACAATCTGATTATACCCCCGCATTTGCAACAATTAACGACTGAGCTGCATTTAAAATGAATTCAATAAATCGCGAAAATAATCTTATAATTTTCTAAAAACCCCGAAACTAACGAAATAAAATTTTCATGATTTTTAAAGAATTTTTGAAACGCAACTCGTACCCACAATTCACAGTTAACGAACCGAGTTGCCCTAAAAACAAACTCAGAAAATCATGAAAATAATTTTAAAATATTACAAATATCCCGAAGTTAATAAAAACATGAATTTTGAAATTTTAAAATGATTTTTAAAATGCACTTTATATCCGCTTTTATCAATGAAACAAAACAACAAGCGCGTGAAATTAATCCCGAAAATTTCCGAAATTTTTTTTAAAATTCTCGAAATATTCCAAACTTAAATAAACCTGAGTTTCATAATTTTTGAAGAATTCTAGAATTAAATATGGATTTTACAAATAGAAGCATTCAGAAAATCATTTAAAGATAAATAATTAATAAAATATTGATTTCTCAATTTTATAAAATCCTAAAAATAATTATTGTAATTATAAAATCATAAAAATAATTTTTGAAACGTTCCCAATATTTATGCAAATGAATTTGCACAAAATCCACTTTTGAAAATAAAAACAATCCAATACGACTCCATAATTAATCACACGAACAACCCGGTATATTATAAATTACACCTATACAATAATCAACCAACACAGAGCGGTCAAAACCAATACACATATTTTATTTAATAATTTCCGTAATAATCACATATTTAAATAATTAAAAAATACACGAGTCGTTATAGATTTAATAAAATAAATCAGCCCCGATATATTAGAAAATATCTGAATATTATTATTTAAATAATATTCCCATAAAGGATAATCTTTATAAAATAATTGAAGTAGAAGTTTCAAAACTCAGACTTGAAACGAATAGTAAATAACAAAAGATATACTTATACGAAAGTACGATCCTTATTTGAATAATCGAAAATAAGTTTGATTATTATTCAAAACCATCGAATATACCTTATTCGATTAATAGTTGTAGAAAACTATATATATGTATATATATACATATATTATACTTGGGAACATCGACTCCCGGTTTAGAAAAATGTTCACCTTTGGGTCCCCTATAATAAGGGTATACACAACTACTGCTTATCTCTAGCATAGGTATTATGCAGTTTATAAGCATTTGAATTGATAATAAAATATCAAGATTTCATAACATGCATATGTATACCATATCAACATGCTCCAATATATTGCAAGATTTTCAAATAACAGCCATGCACTTATCTCAAGATAATGCACCAATATATTTACATCACAACAACAGTATAACTGGTAGAAAACTTGCCTGAGCGACTGGGGGTGGTAAAAGGCCTGGGGCGAGTCTGGTAACCTATAAACAACATATAAGTTGGAATTAAACCATGGTAGCTTAAGAAACTAGTCTTTAACCAATTAGACCCTAACGTTCGCTTTTGCGCTAAACGATTCACATAAGTCGCTCGAGTACCCTCGGCTCCACCATTTTTATAAATTAACCGTTACGAATTTTAAGGCGAATCTTTCGCGAATAATCTATCAACTGACCAATTAACCTTACATAATTGTTTCGTACTCCAATTAGTCATTTAAGGACCTTAACCAAGGTTTCAAAATAAGGCGAGGGGAAATGGTTCGTTCGCGAAATGCCGTTACTTAAAACGGCCGTTTCTCCTAAACCGTACATCAGATTCAAGCGAACCACATATCAAAACGAAGCTTACGACATAATCTAGCTAAACAGGGAAAAGTCACAGATTTAAAAGTTAGCTCTCTGTCCTGAACAATAAGAACAAGCAGTTGTATGAAAACGGACATTATGACGGCTATGTTTACGAGTTTTCCAAGTTTCTCACTACACCAAAACCTCACCAAAAACCCACAATTATTAACACATCAAAACCTCAACTAAATAATTCTATACCAGTACTTATTCTCCAGATTCTTCATCTCAACCAACCACAATCAAGTTCTATTAACTATAACAAGATTCATTCACCAAATCACTCCAAATTCAAATCAAACTACTAATAATCAAAGATCATGCTTCTCATTTAGAAAACCAACCATCAAAATCACTAATAATCAAATTAAAGGCTAGGGTTTGAATTTTATACCTTCCTGGGGAGGTGTTAAGTTGCTAGGAAGTCTTAGGGGGCCTCCTACAAGCTTGGTCTTTCCAAAGAAATCAAGAACACAAAGTTAGGCTTTGAAGTTTCTAGAAGTCCGATTGAAAGAACTGTAAAAATGAGGGTCTTACCATGCCTATTTGGACAAGACTTGTGAATAAGAGTTGTTGGCCATCTCAATACATTTCCAACGAGCTATAGAACACAACATTTGAGTGAGTATTGAAGGAGATATGGCAGTTTGAAGTTGCTGGGTTTATTTTGGCCGAGAGCTTTTTGGTTGGGTGAGGAAGATGAGTTTTTGCCTTGGCTTTGTCTTGGAATGTGTGAAAGAATGCTTGGTTGCAATTGATCTTTGCTAAACTATCTAGATTTTACTTTATTAAAATGCTTGCATCACCTGGATGACATCACTTCCATGCCACGTATCCAAATCTTATGGTGTGATGATGTCACCTTCTCTTTTAACCACATATTTTAGCTTCTCTTGGAAGCTTCCTACCCATTCTACTTGTATGTGCTTGTTCCTTAGTCGTTTATTTTTTTTACGGTTCGCTTAACTCTCGTTCACGTTGATCATTTGAAGGATCATATCCGGGATCTCATTACTTGGGTTTCCCCTAAACCTTTTACAATCTTTTATATTCCTTTTATGACCCTCTCTTATAATCCTTGAATTTAAATCCTTTTAATCATGTTACCTTATAATCAATTCTTTCGGTCTCTGGTGGATTTTGGGGAAAAATCAAAGTGTTCGAATTTTGATTCTTACGAACTTTACATACACTCATTTACTTTATGGAATACTAATACGATCTTAGAATTTCCATAACAGTACTCCTATATAGCGTGGTCTGATAATTTTCCTTAATCAGCATCATCAGCAAAAAGTTATTATTCATCAGTGTTTCAAAAATTCCAAAAATTGGGTTATTACAATCACTTCCACCTTCTAATTCACCATTTCACCATCACATATAATTCTAACCAGTAAACCCGTATTTTTAGTTCAACTTAAGATTATAGCAAACAATTCTTATTATACCATACCTTTTCTCATATCTTCTGATTATAACAGAATATCACTACTGAGTACAATTACAAATTATTCTAAAATCTTCTAGTTCATGTTTCAATTCAAGCTATCTCATTAACAATTCTCCTATCCTTGACAATATACACTTGTTCTTATTAGTTAACTTGTTCAACTTCTGATAACCCACACATGGTCTCAACCAACACTCTCATAATCTTGTGAAAGAATTCCTTTGGTTTTAAAGCATCATTTCTTAAAAAAAATTGCAGTTAAACCACCATACCTTTATCTCCACTTATGCCTCTTCATACTGAACTTCCTTCACCGGTTCAGTTATGAGCATCAAATTTTCCATAACTCATTTACTTAAGTGGGAAAACCCAACAATTCCTTGAAGAACACCCTTAAAGTTTATTCGTAACTAGAATTTCTTCGATCTTGAATCTTCATGACAAATATCTCCCAAATATTTGAGGTATGCTTCATCTTCACAATGTATTATGTGACGCCCTCAATCTCAGGGTTAGAAAATGAGGACCCACACACCATTAAACTAACAATAAATAAGCATAAACCCCGATTAACTAATAACAGGATCTAAACAGGATTAAGTTTGAGACAAGATTATAACTACCAGCCAGATAATATATATATTACAACCCAAAATAATATTTAAATTACACAATCGATTCCGACTTGGAACCAACAAATAACCCATTGTATCCTTATAACTTTCCAACTAAAGCTCTTGCTCACATATCATGTACTACCTGCTCTGGCATCTGGAAGCCTACAACACGGTAGGGGCCACCAGGTATACTCTTACAAGCAGTGCGCCTAAGTCTGGCCATCTTCTCGCTTAACTGCCATGGTTAGAACAAAGCAAAATATATGAGCATAAAAAGCTCAGCAAGTAAGTACATAGTAGTTCTATAAAGTAATAATAATAGCAAAATCTGAGGCATTCTACTTTAAATCTCTAGGTGGCATATTTCTATCTTTGGCTATACCAAGGTTATGAAGAAAGGTTTGGGCTTTCAAGAATCAAGGATTAAGATAGGGTGAAAGCTGACATTCATCGCAATTCAATAGCAGGAGAATCATATCATAAATGCATAATAACATCATGGACAAGATATATGGCATCATGGCATTATGTTATAAACATTTATAATCAAAACAACTTCAAAAAAAACTTCATTTTAGGACGCTAGGGATTACAGCCGGTGATCTGCCGCGAAGTAATCCCGAACCTCGCTGGGTTCTCAAATATAATGGGATCCCTAGGAAACATTTGAGCCTATCAATTGGTGTGAAAGGGACTTGCGTCTGAGTCCAATCCACTAAATCAAGAAAACATTCTTTTGTTAAAGAGCAATTATCTTTTATAAAACTGATGCTAGGGAGAAATTACAAGGATTCTAAACAATAAGATTTAAATTATCAGTCGAGGATTGGATTTATGGGACTCTTATCAGAAATTGAATTATCTTCTCACAAGCGGGATCATCAAGGATGAGTACCAATGATTCAACAACTAAGGAAGAAAGTATTGAAAAAGAGTTATAACGATAATAAAAAAAGGTAGGAGTCTCTGATATCAAGTGTAGTACATGGCGTACATCTAGTTACAAAGTTTGGATATGGAAATAAAGGATAGTTATCAAACAAAGGTAGTTCAAGGAATCTGAATTATAAGCAATGGTCAATATAGGGAATTATTGAAGCAATACTAGATATCAAGTTCTAGGTATACAAGGGAATTAATCAACAAGGCAAAGGTATTCAAGTTAATGAAGAATTCAGGTTAATCAAAATATTTCGCAAGGAAATTCATAAAGGTTCTATTAGGATTTACGAGATCATAGGGTGACAAAAGAAACAGGAAATGGAATAGGGTATGAATCAATCAAATTGTTATAAATGGGACGAACAGGATCTAACAACAAGCTACCACAAGAATCAATATTGGGGTTTCTCAGAAATCAATAACAGGTTTATCACAAGTATTAAAAAGGATCACTACTTTATCATGGCATTAGCAATATCAATTCATAAGACAAGGCAGAGGTACTTTCCTTAAATCGCTTTCCTACTTTACTGAAACTAAAACTAAATTACTGAAGCTGAACTACTGCCACCTAAGTTTCCTTTCCCTTTTCTAGCCTGAATGCCTCCACTATTTGAATCTACAATCTTGAATGCCTCCGCTATCTGAATCAACAATCTAAAACATAATCCCTAATTAGATATTTATTCGCACTCGACGTCCCCTGAACATCTAATGATTATCCCAACTCACATTAAAGCTTAACTTATATACACGACTATAATCACAGAATATTCACATAACACATAGTAGTATATACTTATATACTTAACTCGTATATTCAAGCATAATTATAGAGTACTCATAAAACACATAGCGAGTATATACTTGTATACTTAAATCTATATCTTAACAAAACAATCACGATCTAAATAACTCGACAACCAAACAACTATTCCTCCATTTTTAACTAAAAAAATTCGAACCAAAACAAATGGTACCAAGCCAAAAAATCAACATGCAACCACTTAACTTGACATGCAACTAACCAAACATCTTTTAAACACCAAATCAATCTTACACAAATCATATAATTAGACTCTAAATCAAATTGACCAAACAACTTGAATCAACCCTTTTTAATACCATATACGATTCGGCTTTTTCAATAAAACACAAATAATTTATCAAATATCGACATGCAAGGTTCCATTTATAATTTAAACCTATTTTAATCCATTCAAAACAAGAACACTTCTTGAAATCATTTCTTTTAAATCAAAAACCGAACAAAAACATTATTTTTGAACAAAATCTTAACATGCATAAATCCAATCATTTATTCCTTTGAAAACCGGATGAAATCCATGTTTTTAATAATCAAAACTTAACTTATTCATACTTATCTACTCACATATCCAACATAAACCAAATTCTATTTCCAAAATAAACAATAACCAAATTAACAACAAAACAACTTGTCGAATCGACATGCAATCAATCAACTGAGCATGCAATACTCTAAATCACAAATCCAACTTAATTAAACCCATGATCTAATCAATTAACCCATTTTCTTTCCAAACCAAACAAAATATAACTTGATTATACTGAAGATTTTACAAGCATGCAAGGAAAACAACTCAAAAACAAAGGTTTATATATATATATATCATCAAAACCAATCGAACATTAAAACCTTTTTCACAACTCATTCATTCGAACCAAAAACCAAATCTTTGAACCAAAACCCTTGTAAACTTTGAATCAAAATCAAAACCCACCTTTTAATAGCAAAATTCGAACCTATTTCCAAAACAAACCAAGAAAATCATATAACTTATGTACTATACTCTCTCTTAAGGTCATACACTAAGAAATTGTGTTTTCTTATATATAACCAAGAGATGTTGATGCAAAAACTTTCTTAAACACTTGCATGCAAAGAATATATGAATAGGGGATTGAAAATGATGAAGATTGTTAGTCCCTAACAATGCAACAAGAATTACAGAAGGGGGGTTGAATGGAATTCTTGAAACTTTTTCTGAATTATAAAATGTTCTAACTCAAAATATATATGTGAGTGTTTTGATTTGTAAAGTACGGAATGATAAGGTAAAATGAATCAGAACACAAAGTAATAAAGACACGAGTCTTTAAAACTTTCTGGTGGATTTGAATGTATCCACCAGATATATATATATATATATATATATATCGAGAGAATCCTATGAAGCTTGAATCGCTCACAGCTGCTTACAAATAAGAACAACTAAACTTACAAAGAAATGCTAAAGGATACATCTTACAATTGTTTCTCTGAGAAAATGTATGCTTAGTCTTCTTGTTGTTCTACTTGCAACTCTTGGTTTATATATTACCAAGATTACACAGGTATTAAGACAAGATAATAAAATAAAACTTATCAAGTCTAATACTATGCTACTTCATTACTCTATTCCAACATCTTTGAATATCTTCATGATAGCATAGAAATGGCAATGCTTCTTTGTTCTTAAAAACCCAGTTAAATAGACTGCCGCATTCCTTTTGCAAACACTCAACACATATGATTGTGTTGTCACTGTCAACAAATGTTTGAATTGATCATCCATCGGGTACATGATCAGCCGTCGGGTTGCCTTGTTGATCATCGGTCGGGTAGCTTTGTTGATCATCCGTTGGGTAGCTTTGTTGATCATCCGTCGGGTAGCTATTTGGCACTTGACTATATTTCATTTATGCAGAATTATAAGACATCATCTATTTACAATTAATCAACCTATTCTGCATATCTAATTAAAGTCAACATGACTTATATGCTACTACAGAATCTATACAAAGATGTTTGCAGAAATGTGCTTCATGACTTATTGTTACATAAGCTACTCACTCGATGGACGTCAAATCATCATCCGTCGGGACTATATCGAGTCATCCGTCGGGACTATATTTGATCATCCCTCAAGTGCTACATTTTTTACTAAGTAAAATCTACTAAGGTGTTTTGTTAATGAAATCATCAAGTTCAAAACATCTTCCCAACAATCTCCCCCAATTTATGTCTACTAGAATTGTAGCCATAAATTAAGAGAAACTTGATGATAACAAAACACCCTAAAAATACCAATTCAAATGGAAGTAGATAAAACTGTAAAGTGTTGCAAAATTCACTTGAAAAATTTACAAGGCAAAGTGTACAAAGATTTACTCACAGTCTTTTTCAAGGTGGTCCTCTAGTCTGAGCAGATTGATCTATTTCCTTGATGATCTGGATCTCTTTCCAAGCTTTCTGTTGTTTTCTTCTATCTGATTTTGGAGCTGTCTGTGGAATTCCAGTTCATCAGATTCTGAGAGATTTAGCATTCCTTGCATTTCCAAAAGAGTCTCATTGCTAGAGATGCTCAACTGGTCTTCTAATCTGAAGAATCTTCTAACTCCTTTATCATCCATGAATTCCATCAGCCAGTAGGGCCTTAGATGCACTCTACTCCCTGTGTAAGGAATAGTTAAAGTCTTTGGGAGTGCATCTTTGGCTCTAGTATTCCTCAGTTCTTCAATCTTCTTTAGAACTAGTCTTCTAGTTGTCACATTGAATCCAAAGTTCTTCTTGAATGATGAATAAACCTTTATCAGCACAGATTAGCTTTCTTGAAGAATCCTGTGAAGTGGCCATTGTATCTCTTTTCCTCCCTTATACTTGAATACTAACCTTTCAGGTAGATTCCTGTAAGCATCAATCCCTCTAACTTCTTCCAGTTCATCTAGATAGAGGTTTAGATCTGAGAATTCCTTGATGTCACAGATGTACATGATATCTCCCTTGTTGACTTTGGTTTGAGCTTTCATGAAGTGAGGTAGATTGAGTTTAGGAATTGGTAGACTATCCCAGTCTATTGGCTCATCCTTTGGAATGATAGGTTCATCATGAAAATTCTTGGATGGAACTATCTTGAATTCTTCATGTGCCATAGAGGGCATGGATGTTTGAGTTATTGTAGAAGTAGACTCTTTGGGAAAGTATCCTTCCATCTCCTCATCACTAAAGTCCAATTTTCTCTTGATTCTTTGCTTGTACCATGGCTTCTTTGTCTGTGGAGGTTCATTTTGCATTACTTGATCTTGAGATTCAGTAATTGCAGATGGTTGTGCAGAAATTTGTTGTGTGGGTTTCACAGCTAGTAACTTGGCCAAGATAACAACTTGCTCCTTCTTTTGTTTGAGCTTTTTAGCATCTAGAGCAGCTTGCTTCTTTTCTTGCTTCAGTCTTGCCTTTTCTTCTCTTTTTGCTTCAAAATGTAATTCCATAGTACCATTCATTACATGTTCCCTTATGAAGTGGTACTTGATGTCTATGTGCTTTGTTCTTGAAAGCTGTACTGGATTTTCAGTGATGGCAATTGCACTTGTGTTATCACAGAAAATAGGAATTCTTTCCACTTGCAGACCATAGTCTAGCAATTGGTTTTTCATCCACAAAATCTGTGCACAGCAACTGCCAGCAGCAATATACTCAGCTTCAGCTATAGAAGTAGAGACTGAATTTTGCTTTTTACTGAACCAGGACACAAGCTTGTTTCCTAGAAATTGACAGGTTCTTATTGTATTTTTTCTATCAATTCTGCAACCTGCATAATCTGCATCTGAATAACCAGTTATATCAAAACCAGAATCTCTAGGGTACCAAATGCCAAGTTTTGGTGTTCCCTTGAGATATCTGAAAATTCTCTTAATAGCTACCAAGTGGGATTCTCTAGGATCAACCTGAAATCTAGCACAAAGACATGTAACGAACATTATATCCGGCCTACTAGCTGTTAATTACAGAAGTGAGCCAACCATGCCCCTATAACTTGAAATATCCACAGACTTTTTAGTAGTGTTTAATTCAAGCTTAGTAGTAGTGGCCATGGGAGTTTTTGCAGATGTGCAATCCATTAGATCAAACTTATTTAAAAGATCATAAATGTATTTAGTTTGACTAATAAATATTCCATCACTAACTTGCTTGACTTGCAAACCAAGAAAGTAAGTTAGTTCTCCCATCATGCTCATTTCATACTTACTTTGCATCAATTTGGCAAACTTTTTGCAAAGTTTTTCATCTTTAGAGCCAAAAATAATGTCATCTACATAAATTTGAACAAGTATACTAGAGCCATTAACATTTCTAAAGAATAAAGTTTTGTCTACAGTACCTCTAGTGAAGTGATTCTCTAAAAGAAACTTTGACAAAGTGTCATGACAGGCTCTAGGTGCTTGCTTCAGTCCATAAAGTGCTTTCAAAAGATAGTAGACATATTCTGGAAAATTTGGATCTTCAAAACCAGGAGGCTGACTGACATAGATTTCCTCCTCCAAATCTCCATTCAGAAAGGCACTTTTGACATCCATTTGATAGACCTTGAAATTGGCATGGGCTGCATAGGCTAAGAAGATCCTGATGGCTTCAAGTCTTGCAACATGAGCAAATGTTTCATCAAAATCTATTCCTTCTTGTTGACAATAGCCCTTAGCAACCAATCTAGCTTTGTTCCTGACTACTATGCCATTTTCATCCATCTTGATCCTGAATACCTATTTGGTGTCTATTAAATTCTTTCCTTTAGGCTTGGGTACCAGCTTCCATATTTTGTTCCTTTCAAAATGGTTTAGATCCTCCTGTATAGCTAAAATCCAATCAGGATCCAACAAAGCTTCTTCTACCTTCTTTGGTTCTTCCTTAGAGAGGAAGTTGCTATATATACATTCTTCTTGAGTTGCTCTCCTTGTTTGAACTCTAGAAGATACATCACTAATGATAAGCTCAAAGGGGTGATCCTTTGTCCATTTCCTTTGTTGAGGTAGATTAGCTCTAGATGAAGAGGCCTCATTGTTGTCTTGATGTGTGATTGAGTTTTGATTATTAGAAACTCCCCTGAGTTTATGGATCTTTGATTTGAGAAATGGGAACTTTCTGTAAGTGATATATTCTGACTTTTAGCTTTTTTTGATGACCCGATGGATGGTGAATTTTGAGTACCGACGGATGAAGCTGGTTGTCTCCCGACGGATAAAGCAGATTGTCTTCCGACGGATGAAGCATTTTGCAACTCGACAGATGTTGAATTTTGTGCTTCACTGGTAGTATATTTTTCTGCATTATCCTTTCATACTATTTCTTGATCACTTTCATCATCACTGTCATCACTAACCATCTCCACATTGCCAAATTTGAGGCTCTCACAGTGATCTCCATCTTGTAGTCCTTCAATCTTTTTATCATCAAACACAACATGTATTGATTCCACAATAATGTTGGTTCTTAGATTGTAGACTCTGTATGCTTTACCAACAGCATATCCAACAAAAATTCCTTTATCTGCTTTAGCATCAAACTTCCCATTCTGATCAGTTTGATTTCTCAAGTTACAACATTTGCAGCCAAAGACATGAAAAAAATTTAGAGTTGGCTTCTTGTTCTTGAACAATTGGTAGGGAGTCATGCATTTTGCTTGATTAACAAAAGAAATATTCTGAGTATAGCATGCAGTATTTACAGCTTCAGCCCAGAAATATGTTGGTAACTTTGATTCTTCAAGCATTGTCCTTGCAGCTTCAATAAGTGATCTGTTCTTTCTTTCTACTACTCCATTTTGTTGTTGAGTTCTTGCTGCTGGAAATTCATGCATAATCCCATTCTCTTCACAAAATACTCTCATAACAGAATTCTTGAACTCGGTTCCATTGTCACTCCTGATTCTTCTAACTTTGAAATCAGGATGATTGTTGACTTGCCTTACTAGGCAAAATCTTTTCCTTGAGATGGACAACACATTGACCGGTCCAAACAAATCCATGTGTAGCAGTTGCAAAGGTTCTTCAATTGTTGAATCAAGCTTCTTTCTGAATGACTCTTTGATTTGTTTTCCCTTTCGGCAAGCATCACACAGTCCATCCTTAGAAAACTCCACTTGAGGAATACCTCTAACCAGTTCTTTCTTTACAAGCTCATTCATGGTCTTGAAGTTTAGATGGGATAGCTTCTTGTGCCATAGCCAACTTTCATCTTGACTTACTTTACTGAGAAGACAAGTAACATATTCTGCATTTGGTGAGTTGAAGTCAGCTAGATACACATTTCCTTTTCTCACTCCAGTGAGAACCACTTTGTTGCTCCTCTTATTTGTCACAACACAGGCTTCTGAGTTGAAGGTTACTGAATTGCCTTTATCACAAAGTTGGCTGATACTCAACAAATTGTGCTTGAGACCCATCCACCAAGGCAACCTCCTCAATGATGATATTATCTTTTGAAATCAAGCCATATCCCACAGTATAACCCTTGCTGTCATCTCCAAAAGTAATACTTGGGCCAGCTCTCTCCTTGAACTCTGTGAGCAGGGTAGAATCTCCAGTCATGTGTCTTGAACAACCACTATCCAAGTACCATAGATTCTTTCACCGTAATAGTATCATAAATTATATGAATAGTTTCTCCGTATATTGGTTCTATCATTAAACTTATCAAACAATATTTTCACTCTTCTGTTAGGAACAATCCAATCTTCTCCATAATAGCGGGCCCACTTTATAACGACTCGTATATTTCTCGTATTATTACAAAATAATTAAATGAATAAAATATGTGTATTGGTTTTGATCACTATGTGTTGTTCTATTATTATCTATGTATGATTTATGGTGTACCGGGTTGCTCGCATGATTAAATTATTGAGTTGTACCGAATTGATTCCACTTTTAAAAGTGAATTTAAAGTAAATTTATTTGCATAAATATTGGAATGTCTCTAAAATTATTTGTATGATTTTATAATTATAGTAATTATTTTTGGGATTTTATAAAATTTAGAAATCAAAATTTCATCGATTATTTAGCCATGTACGATTTTCTGAATGCATTTATACGTAAAACCCGTATTTAATTCCAGAATTTTTCAAAAAATTTAAATTTATTTTGGAAATTTTTGGGATTAATTTCACCCGCTCATCGATTCGTTTAATTGATAAACGCGGGTATAAACTGCATTTCAGAAATTATTTTAAAATTATGAAATCTATGTTTTATTAGTTTCTAATTATTCAAAGAATTTTAAAATTAGTTTTGTATTCTTTCGGCTTTTATTTACCCATGCATTTATATCGTTAAATGAAATAGTGTGGATCGGAACCAGACTTCTAGCAGAGGGCAACACACGTGTCTAATTCTCATATGCTTAATTGATACGTGGCCTGTTTTCACAGAATTGTGTAATGCAATTTTTATTAAAATATTAATCTCTTTCCCCTCATCTCAATCCCTCTTTCTCTCTCTCAACAGTCTCTTTCTCTCCCGTGTTTTTATTCTCTTCCTCCTCCCTAATCAATTTCTGATTGCTCCTTATCATACTCTTGTTGCGCCGTTACCATCTTAGTGCTCGGTAGTGGCTGTGCTGCATGTTTTCTTTTCCTCCTTTGCCGGCCTCCGTCGGCCACTTTCCCGGCGAGGTGGCCTGGGCGATGTTGTGTGTGCGTTGGGTGTATATCTGTGTGTATATAGCGGTGTGTGTGCATGAGTTATGTGTGTGTGTATTAGTGTTCAAGTGTGTGTGTGTGTGTTAAGGGCTGCTGCGCTGTGTCTCCTGCCAAGTCGTGGCCGTGTTCTGCTTTCCTCTATTTTTCCGGTTGCGCGTGGGCGCGTGTTGATTACTCTGATTCACTTACTTATGATGTTATTATTCTTTTATTAATTCTGCAGAAATTATTGACTGGCTTCGTGAAATAAAATAATTGTCTGGACAACTGAATTATTCGGGCATCGGCGGATTTTACCGCCGTCAGCGATGAACAGCGGTGAGCTGACGGTGGACCGTGATGAATTAATTCTGAGTCCTAAATTATAAAATTACTTTTCGGTACGATAATTAGTTATTGTAAATCGAAGTCGGGCACATAATTTGGATTGTGATTGGTGGTTGTTATTTGATTGCCTGATTGATTGGTTATTGTGACGTCGATTGTATTCGACGAGTAGTCCGATAAACAAAGGAGACGCTGCCCGATTTTCGGGAGCATATCCTGTGAAATATCGGAACTACCACTCGAATGTAAATAGTTATATAGTTATAAACAAATATTTTGTATAATATAACGGACAACTTGTTTCCTAAAATGATGAGTATATGTGTTTTTCCGAAAACGAATATTGAATCGAGATTTGAGTATAGGAATCCTGTATGTTACATGTACTATAGTAATGTATATAAGTACAAGTCGAGATTGTTATCATTTGGGTAGGATTGGTATCGAGGATATGTCAAGCATACCTGGTCGTCTAACATAGAGTATTTCGACCCAGTAGGTTATAGTCGGGAAACCGAAAGTGGACGTTGGACTAAAGATAACCTAGTGGACAGTCGACGAGTTCAGTACGGTTTTAACCGAAGAACCTGAGTATTGAAGTCGAATCCAAGGTGATCTAGTAGTTAGACGATAAAGCCTGAGCTTCCGAGTCGGCTCAGAGTCGATCAGTGATAGTTGTAAAGCTTTGCAAAGCAAGTACCCCTGACCATTCTTTTATGGTTCAGTATATATAAATGAAATGTTGTTCTATTTTTGAACAGGAATAGAAACATTTTAAGTTACGTATCCCCTGTATTTGAAAATGTTGTTAAATATGGGTTTTGGGGAAAAGTAACTTCTAAAAGTATCTATCTCTAAAATATGATTAAAAATGGAAAAGAGGTTTTGAATAGTGTGCTGTGACATAATTGATTTTAACAAGAGATAGGTAAAAGTGATTTTGAAACTGGATAAAATGAATCAGATATTGGATAACATTGCGTAAGTGGCTAATTCGGTTACGCGCATTACATAACCGATTAGTCCATCATAGATAATCAGAGACCTAGCTAGTCTCTGCGGATCCGGTTAATTTGTGTGAAAGCCCGATCAGCTTTCCTAGACATTTTGTGTGGTAGCCCGGCCAACTATCCTAGATAACTTGTGTGGAGGCCTGATCAGCCGTCCCTAGATAACATCCAATATATATCTGATTGTAATCTAGTGGTTCCCGTAATGGAACAGATGATTTTGTGGTTCCAGTAACAGAACAAGTAATTTAGGTTCCAGTAACGGAACAAATGGTTTTGGGTCCCCGTAACGGGATAAATGGTTTATGGTTCCTGTAATGGAACGGAAGGTTTGAAAATGAAAATAGCATGCTAATATTGAACTATATATTTATGCATAACACACGACTCTTGATTTTGTTTTTCAGAGCATGCTATTTTTGATATCCAGTTTATAAATGTTTTACTTGTTGTCTAACGAGTTACGAATTCTGTTCCCATAACTGCTTTACTTTAAAATGTTTTTACTTGTTATTCATATAGTGGTACTGCTGAGCAATTGATTGCTCACCCTTGCAGAATGTTTTATATATGTATTGCAGATGCCTAAAGGATTCTTCCATGATATGCAGGGCAGAATTCCAGTTTCTTTCGCGTCGGGCTCCTCTGAGGTACTTGTGTTCAGACCCGATGAGGTCTATTGAGTTGCTATATTAAATTAGTGGTCAGGATTGTGTAAAGTAATTTGGGTTGTGTTAGTTGTGTAACTTAAATCATACTTAAACCTGGAAAAGGTCTTGGTAAAAAAAGGGGGGTCGTGGATATGTATAATTAGTGATTTGGATTATATTCTGTTTATTATTATTGATATTAGTGATGTCAACTCCTGACCCCGGGGTTGAGGCCATCACAGTTGGTATCAGAGCTACAGGTTTGAGTCCCTAATTTAGGTTAAGAGTAGAGTCAAAAGAGTGTAAGTAGGTTTCTGTGTAGATGTGAGTCAGCAACTCTATCAGAGGAGCGAGTCTATGAGCTTAGTCAAGGGTTCCGGAGATGTAACCCTGACGCTTATTGAGGATTGGTTGAAACTGCCCTAACCTAGAATACGTTTTTTTGTATATATATTATTAGTAATTTCCGATATAGATTTCTAGTTTCCTTCTCTAGAATTCGAGTATGATTGAAAGAATTCAGCTTCTGAGCAGACCCTTGATATGTCAGCTAAAGAGACGTCAACGTTATTTCTAAATAATGCATAATCTATGTCAAGGAATGTTACTGGACCGAGTGTGTGACCTCGGTGAGTTCGGATAGTATGATAATAGTCAGTGGCGGCTATGAAGGCCAAGTTTTATAGAGAATGTGGATCAGAATGGGAGGTGGTATCTTCGAACCCTTATACTTCTTTCTTGAAATGTATTTTGTTTCCAGCGTCCTTGTTTCTTATCCTATAAGTTGCTTACTTTTTCCTTGAGAAAGTTGAAAACTCGGAGTAAGCCACTTAGGGTTCTGTTGGTTCAATTATAAATCAGATTTTCCCCCTCCATATTTGTAAATCTCTATTTAAATATTTTTTATTTTCTCAGAGATTTTATCGGTTGATTGGGGCAAATAATGCATCCAAACTGACCATTTGTCTGTTTGACAAAAGGGTCTGGTGGGACGCCACCGAAGTATGTGTTGTGAGCTATGCGCTAGTAAGACTGGCCATCTTATGTACTTGTATGGTTGCTCTCTGTTATACCTATGTCTTCTTCTCTTGTCCTCCCTGTATCATTATTTCCTTGACCTTGAAATTTCATTTAAAGTTCCGAGGCAATGAGTTGTCAGTAGCTTTTGTAATTAGACAGTCCTGGTTATTGAAAGTAAACAAGAGTTGACTTTCTGGAGGAATAAAAGTTTTAGATCGGGTTGCTATCTCAGAAATGAAAATAGTAGAGATGATTCATGATTCGATATTGAAGGTTGCAGCTTTAGAAGAGTTAACTCCATGGAAGATGGGTCAATTATTAGAGATAAGAAGTCGCCTTGGGGAAGGATGGTTGATTGAAACTCGGGCTAGTGTGTTAGCCAGGTCTGTGATTCTTAAGATTAACTTGACTTACCAGTTTTACCCTTTTTGGGTGGTACCTAGTATAGCCGTCTAGCTTTGCGGTATATGAAATTTGTTAATGTTGAATTTTTAATGGTGATGGAAGGTTGCTCGGTTGTTGTTGTATTGAGAGGGCATACTATAATGTTTAGTACCTTTATATTCCAGTTTTCTGCGTTGTTGTTGATTCTACTACTGTTATCATTGCTATTGTGGCTAGTGTTACTAATCTAGATATATTTTATAAATGGATCCTAAGAATAAAAATATGGGTATATTGATTGGGTAACATTTTCCTGAGACAGGTGCACCGTTTGAACGGTGACATTTTTATTATACAATCTCTTTATGTTTTTGAATAAATTCCCAGTTATATTTCAGGAAAATGCCACCCAAGAAAGCTACCCAGTCTAAAGAGAATAGTAGTAGTTTTGGCGGAGGGTCCAGTTATAAATGAAATTCTAGACTTATTGCATCAGCAACAGCAACAACAGTTGCAGTTAATCTAACAGATTCAGCAACAACAACATCAACAAGGAGAGCTAAACCAAACTACCAGATTTAAATCCTTTCAATTTGTTAATCCCCCAGAGTTCAAGGGTGAAGTGGATCCTGTTGTCCCCAAAAATTGGCTGAAGGAAATGGAAAAGGCATTTACCCTCACGCAAGTAAGTGATGATCTTAAAATCGAGTATGCGAGTTACTTTCTTAAGAATAAAGCAAATTATTGGTGGGAAACCACTCGAGCATTGGAAGGAGAAGGCCCTATTTCTTGGGCAAGATTTACAGAATTATTCTTGGAGAAGTATTTTCCCGATGGGTTAAGGAATCAGTTGGAAGTCGAGTTTCTAGAACTGAAACAAGGTGAAAGAAGTGTGTTGGAGTATGAGTCCAAGTTTACAGAATTGGAACGATTAATTCCTGAGTATGTAAGTATGTAAATTGAGAAAGAAAGGAGGTTTCATCAAGGATTGAAGCCTGAGATTCACAGAGGAGTTGTGGCATTGTAACTCAAGACATACTCCTCTATGGTTCAGGCAGCCCTGGTAATGGAAAGTGACCAAAAGTTGGCTGTTAAGGAAGAAAGTGATAAGAAAATGAGGTCTGGTGGTGCTATGAACAAGGCAGATCAAGAAGAATCTAGTCAAGAATTGCAGAATCAGTTTGGCTGAAGCAGGAATAAGAGATTCCGGAGACAGAGTTTCTCTCAGGATAGGTCTAGTGCTAATTCAGTTGCTTCCACTCCAGCCCAGTCAGTCAAGTCAGCAATGGACTGCAAGTCCTGTGACAGGAGACATAGTGGTTCGTGCAAAAAGAGTGTGAAATGTTTCAAGTGTGGACATAAGGGTCATTATGCATCGGAATGTAATGCAGAAAATCGAGGAGTAACATGTTACAATTTTGGAAAAGTTGGGCATATTGCAAGGAGTTGTAGAACAGTTACTCAATATACTACATCCCAAGGGCCAACATCCAGCATATCTAGGGGTAGAACTTTCAAAAGGACCAAGAGATCGAGCGTTTAGAATTTGGACGTAGTAGCATTTGATTTGACACCCTTCGAGCTAGAAGAGTTCGATGTAATTTTAGGACGAGTTGGTTGTCCTGTATTAAGGCAGGGAGTGGTTTTTAGAAGAAGCGAATTGTAAGTGTACCAAAGCCAATAGTAAAGTAAGTTTCTAGATGCAGAAGCAAAATAAGAAGTTCTTTCAATCATGCGAGAAAAAGGAGTAATAAGCTAAGGATATAAGGTAGACCCACCACGTGTAAAGATACGAAGATGAAAATACCTAAGCTGGAGAAAGTTTGAGTAATATATAAATGCCCTGGAGTCTTTGGAGGCCAATGGAATGAAATAATTAGTTCAATAATGGTAAACTTATTGGAAAGGGAAGTGAGCATACCAGATATAGTCCCTTGGGGTGCACTAGTGATGTTGTTGGAGAAAAAGGATGAAATTATTACATTGTGTACTAATTATCGGGAGTTTATCAAAACGACGAATATGAATAAATAACTTCTGTTAAGAATTGATTACTTATATGACCTAATTCAAGGAATATGTAATTTCTCGGGAATTTACTTGAGATCCAGCCTGAGGATATTTCAAGGATGGCGATAGAACGAGTTATGAGTGTTGCAAGTTTGGTGATATCATGTGGAATAACAATTATATAAGTCATCTTTAAGGATTTAAAAAACGTAGTGTATAAGGAGTACTGGGATAAGCAAATTGTATTTATTGATAACATCCTCACCTATTCGAAGATTAAGGAAAGTCTGTGTAGAACGCTTAAGGGTTGCCCTACGAAGATTAGAAAGGAAGCAGCTTGGGATAGACAAAGAAAGAAGGCGTACTTGCATTGAAAGAGTATGAATATAAAAATAGGATCATTGTTATTAACAAAAGATTCACCTTGACAGAAATTGGTTGAGTTCTAATAAAGGGAACAAGTAGAGTCCTAAATATATGGAACCGTTCGAGGTATTGAGGAAGATAGATAAAGTTGCCCATGAGTTAGTATTTATGCCGCAGTTGCAGCAAATTTATAGGGTGTCTTCTGTGTTAATGTTAAAGCGATATATCCCTGATTCGAACCAAGTCGTTGATCAGGAGCTAAGGGGCTCTCATCTGAATTTGTTTTGCGTAAAATGATCGATCCAAATCCTAAATCGTTAAGCGCGAGTCCTTAGAAATGAGTTTATGTTTATAGTGAGTATGTTTTGAATAGATCCTCGAGTAGAGGAGTCCACTCGAGAGTTAGAGCCAGACATGCTTGACAAATATCCTCACTTATTTAGTTAAATCAGATTCTGAGGACAGAATCTTTTTAAGGGGGAGAGGATATAACGACTCGTATATTTCTCATATTATTAGTAAATAATTAAATGAATAAAATATGTGTATTGGTTTTGATCACTATGTGTTATTTTATTATTCTCTATGTATGATTTATGGTGTACCAGGTTGCTCGTATGATTAAATTATTGAGTTGTACCGAATTGATTCCAGTTTTAAAAGTGAATTTAAAGCAAATTTATTTGCATAAATATTGGAATGTCTCTAAAATTGTTTCTATGGTTTTATGATTACATTAATTATTTTTGGGATTTTATAAAATTTAGAAATCAAAATTTCATCGATTATTTAGCCATGTACGATTTTCTTATTGCATTTATACGTAAAACCCATATTTAATTCCAGAATTTTTCAAAAATTATGAAATTCATATTTATTTAAGTTTGGAATATTCTGAAAATTTTAAATTTATTTTAGAAATTTTTGGGATTAATTTCACCCGCTCATCGATTCGTTTAATTGATAAATGCGGGTATAAACTGCGTTTCAGAAATTATTTTAAAACTATGAAATCTATGTTTTATTAGTATCTAATTATTCAAAGAATTTTAAAATTAGTTTTGTATTCTTTCGGTTTTTATTTACCCACGCATTTATATCGTTAAATGAAATAGTGCGGAACGAAACCAGGCTTCTAGCAGAGTGAAACACACGTGTCTAATTCTCATATGCTTAATTGATACGTGGCCTATTTTCACAGAACTGTGTTATGCAATTTTTATTAAAATATTAATCTTCTTCCCCTCATCTCAATCCCTCTTTCTCTCTCTCAACAGTCTCTCTCTCTCTCTCTCCCGTGTTTTTATTCTCTTCCTCCTCCCTGATCTATTTCTGATTGCTCCCTATCATACTGCTTTTGCGCCGTTGTTGTCTTAATGCTCGGTAATGGCTGTGCTACATGTTTTCTTTTCCTCCTTTGCCGGCCGGCGCCGACAACTTTCCCGGCGAGGTGGCCTGGGCGATGTTGTGTGTGCGTTGGGTGTATATCTGTGTATATATAGCGGTGTGTGTGCGTGAGTTATGTGTGTATGTGTATTAGTGTTCGAGTGTGTGTGTGTGTGTTAAGGGCTGTTGCCCTGTGTCTCTTGCCAAGTCGTGGCCGTGTTCTGCTTTCCTCTATTTTTCGGTTGCACGTGGGCGTGTGTTGATTACTCTGATTCAATTACTTTTTGATGTTATTATTCTTTTATTAATTCTGTAGAAATTATTGACTAGCTTCGTGAAATTAAATAATTGTTTTATGCGAAAAATTATTAAATAATCGGTGGAATCTGTCTGGACAACTGAATTATTCGGGCACCGACGGATTTTACCGCTGTCAGCGATGAACAGCGGTGAGCTGACGGTGGACCGTGATGAATTAATTCTGAGTCCTAAATTATAAAAAAATATTTAGTTCATAAAATTAATTTTTGGTATGATAATTAGTTACTGTAAATCGAAGTCGGGCAAATAATTTGGATTGTGATTTGTGGTTGTTATTTCATTCCGTGATTGATTGATTATTGTGACGTCGATTGCATTCGACAGGTAGTCCGATAAACAAAGGAGACGCTGCCTGATTTTCGGGAGCGTATCCTGTGAAATATCGGAACTACCACTCGAATGTAAATAGTTATATAGTTATAAATAAATATTTTGTATAATATAACGAACAACTTGTTTCCTAAAATGATGAGTATATGTATTTTTCCGAAAACGAATATTGAATCGAGATTTGAGTATAAGAATCATGTATGTTACATGTACTATAGTAATGTATATAAGTACGAGTCGGGATTGGTATCATTTGGGTAGGACTGGTATCAAGGATATGTCAAGTATACCTGGTCGTCTAACGTAGAGTATTTCGACCCTGTAGGTTATAGTCGGGAAACCGAAAGTGGACGTTGGACTAAAGATAACCTAGTGGACAGTCGACGAGTTCAGTAGGGTTTTAACCGAAGAACCTGAGTATTGAAGTCGAATCCAAGGTGATCTAGTAGTTAGACGATAAATCCTGAGTGTCCGAGTCGGCTCAGAGTCGATCAGTGATAGTTGTAAAGCTCTGCAAGGCAAGTACCCCCGACCTTTCTTTTATTGTTCAGTATATAAGAATGAAATGTTGTTTTATTTTTGAACAGGAACATAAATGTTTTAAGTTACGTATTCCCTGTATTTTGAAATGTTGTTAAATATGGGTTTTGGGGAAAAGTAACTTCTGAAAGTACCTATCTCTAAAATGTGATTAAAAATGGAAAAAAGGTTTTGAATAGTGTGCTGTGACAGAATTGATTTTAACAAGAGATAGGTAAAAGTGATTTTGAAACTGGATAAAATGAATCAGATATTGGATAACGTTGCGTAAGTGGCTAATTTGGTTGCGCGCATTACATAACCGATTAGTCAGGCATAGATAATCAGAGACCTAGCTAGTCTCTGCGGATCCGGTTAATTTATGTGAAAGCCCGATCAGCTTTCCTAGACATTTTATGTGATAGCCCGACCAACTATCCTAGATAACTTATGTGGAGGCCTGATCAGCCGTCCCTAGATAACATCCAATACATATCTGATTGTGATTTAGTGGTTCCCATAACGGAACAGATGATTTTGTGGCTCCAGTAACGGAACAAGTAATTGAGGTTCCAATAATGGAATAAATGGTTTTGGGTCCCCGTAACGAGACAAATGGTTTATGGTTCCTGTAATAGAATGAAAGGTTTGAAAATGAAAATAGCATGCTAAAATTGAACTCTGTATTTATGCACAGCACACGACTGTTGATTTTGTTTTTCAGAGCATGCTAGTTTTGATATCCAGTTTATACTTGTTTTACTTGTTGTCTAACGAGTTATGAATTTTGTTCCTATAACTGTTTTTCTTTAAATCGTTTTTACTTATTCATATAGTGGTACTGTTGAGTAATTGATTGCTCACCCTTGCAGAATGTTTTATATATGTATTGCAGATGCCTAGGGGATTCTTCCGTGATAGTCAGGGCAGAGTTCCAGTTTCTTTCGCGTCGGGCTCCTCTGAGGTAGTTGTGTTCAGACCCGATGAGGTCTGTTGAGTTGCTATATTAAATTAGTGGTCAGGATTGTGTAAAGTAATTTGGGTTGTGTTAGTTGTGTAACCTAAATCAGACTTAAACCTGGAAAAGGTCTTTGTAAAAAAAAGGGGGTCGTGAATATGTATAATTAGTGATTTAGATTATATTATGTTTATTATTATTGATATTAGTGATGATTATTAAGTATAATATGTCTATCAAATCTATTTTATAAAACCAGATCGTCTAATATCACATCACATTACTACTATACGTATCATGGTGGGTCATAACATCATCATCTAATTCTAAGAAAACTCTCGATCTCCAATCTTCTCAAACTTCTTTAAAATCCATCTAGATCACTCCACAAGATAATCATGGGTGGCATACTTACTAGTAGCTCCATATAACTTGGTAGCAACTATTCCCCAGAACACACAAATCCTTTCTCTAGGTTTCTTCTCACCTTTATTAATATCTCGTATACTCACCATATGTTATAGCTCTCGAATCCATCCTCATAGGTATTATTACTTCATAAGACGGGTTTAAACTGATGGTATAGAACAAGGTGTAGGGTAGACTGAAAATATGCACTCACAGCTGAATATCCGGTAGAACCGGAATTAGCATGTGGGGGATTCTCGAATAGGTAGTCTCGAATTAGGGGATGGGATAATAGCTTGAAAAGGTGCAACCGTCGCAACAAGAGGTGATATGGCTAACACCGGTGGAAGAGCAGGTTGTGAATCAGGTGATGGTCCTCCGACTGAAGGCTCCGAATGATCAGACGATCCTGGGATAAAAGAATCGGCCATCGCCGCTATCTGACAATCGCGTGGCTAGATAAGAATCTCGAATCTCATCACGAACCATACCAAAACCCATTATACAGTCACACTCAACCTCTCGACGTCCTATCTTTCTATTTCTTCATCCTAATCCTAACCCTCTATCCATTCCCGATAATCTATGCTTGTTTCAGTGACTTATAACCTGTAGCTCTGATACCAAACCTGTGACACCCTCCAAACCCGGGTCAGAAGTTTGGGGTTCACAACACACACAGACAATATATAAACATGTATATAAAATATTAAATGCATTAACCCTTCTTTACACAACCACGGATCGTAACAGGTTAAAGTATGAAAATAAGCCATAACCTTAACTTTTATTACATCATACCAAATCCCAACTAGTTCGTCCTACAACTGATAATGATATGATTCTTACAATCTTACATAACTCATTTACATTATAAATCTCTTGCTAACTCGGTCCATCTTATCCTGGAATCCCAGTTGCACATTGGACCGGGAATCCTTGTTACCAACAATTTCCTTTTCAACTGTAAAATAACATAAACAGATTTACAAGAGTGAGCCAACTAGCTCAGCAAGTCATAATAGCAATAACTGAGGTTCAACATGTTGGGTTTCGAGCACATAAACACAACAGAAACACTAATTAAAAACCATAAAAATCAAAATTTTTGAAACCCACCGCAGGATCCATGCAAAAACATATATTTAATTCATAGATCAGATTGTTTACCTTAAGAAGCTTTACCAATTGGTTGACTAATGGAGATCCAAAGCTTGTTCAATCACCACGCATCCCGCTCTCGTGATCTACGCTCTATCGATATCCACATGAATGCTTGAACTCAAGGATTGGATGTGTACTAGCAAAAACTCGTTTCTTCTTTCTCTCTCCATCTTCTCTCTTGGTGGCTAGGGTTTTAGTAAAAGTCTTTTTGCACAATCAGCCACACAAGAGATATTATATAGAGAGTAGAAAAATGAATTATAACTCTTAACTAATTAAGATTTATTATTAATTCAAAATTCCTATTTGTATTATAATTAAGTCTCACTGTTATGGATTAAAAACTAGGGTATATGATTGCTATATTTATTACTAAGGAAAGTGAGCTTCGAGGCTCAATTTGACTGCTCTTGTGTTTCGTGACTCAATCTGCCTTAACAAGATGCCTATGTACCTTGCTGATTGCCAAGGATCAAGTCAAAAATGTAGTACTGTTTTGTGGGGTGAGGCCCCTTATATAGATATTGGGAGTCCTTGAATTGGACTTGGTGTACGAGACTAGGTGGTCAAGTCTCAGAATTAGAATGGACTTTGGAGTCCTAGGAAGTAGGAAGCTGATTCCTTATCCACGAGGTTCCTTGGAGGCCAATCTACAAGGATTTATATCCCCTCTAGGACTCATCTTAATAGCTGTTTTTCTCCCTTATTAATTAATTATGAAATTAATTAATATTCAGGGTTTTGGGCCTTCTTTGTTCCATCAAGCCTGATCTGGTCCATCAGGCCTGATCAATGTGTTAACCTTTTTGGTATGAATGTCATACATCTTCTTATTGGGCTTTATGGCCCAAGTCATATGTAATTAATGCAACATTAATTACGTAATCAGGATTTATTTATTCCCTATCATTTGCCCCCTAACTTTTGGGAAACAGTGATCAGGTTTCGCAAAAGTTAAGTTCATTTGTTCCTTTACAGGGTATCATTTTTGCGTAAAGTGTGGAGCGACCTACACATTTACAACGATTTGCCTTTATTCCTATTGTTTAGGAATTATCTTAATTTTCAGGAATTTTCCCCGAATTCTGGGATTTTTCCTTAATTTTCTGGATTTTTCCCTTAATTCTGGGTTTTACCCTTAAATTTATGGATTTTTCCCTTAATTCTGGGATTTATCCTTAATTTATTGGATTTTTCTCTTAATTATGGGATTTTCCCTTAATTTCTTGGAATTTTCCCTTAATTCTGGAATTTTTCCCTAATTTCTTGGCTTAAAATCGATCAGGATTCAAACCAAATCGATCAGGAATCCTAGTCGAAATCGACCAGGATCCTGATCGAACTTACTGTGACATTGTCATTCTGGTCGATTGAATCTTCGATCAGGATTCCTGATCGATTTCGACCAGGATCCTGATCGAACTAGCTCAGAAAACAACATTCTAATCGATGGAATCTTCTATTAGGATTTATGCAGAATCGATCAGGATTCCTGATCGATTTCGATCAGGATTCTAATCGAACTTAGTGGACTTCTACCCTTTTAATCGAATAAAAATTCGATCAGGGTTTTTTTCCTTTGTCGATCAGGACTCTGATCGAACTAAGTGGCTTTTTACCCTTTTAATCGAATGAAAATTCGATCAGGGTTCTTCTCTTTGTCGATCAGGACTCTGATCAAACTAAGTGGCTTTTTACCCTTTTAATAGAATGAAAATTCGATCAGGGTTCTTCTCTTTGTCGATCAGGACTCTGATCGAACTACGTGGCTTTTTACCCTTTTAATCGAATGAAAATTTGATCAGGGTTCTTCTCTTTGTCGATCAGGACTCTAATCAAACTAAGTGGCTTTTTACCCTTTTCATCGAATGAGATTTCGATCAGGATTCCTGCCTTTTGTCGATCAGGACTCTGATCGAATCATTTCTTCAAAATTCTGGTCGATTTTTGACCCTTCAATTTCCATCCGTGTTTCTAGAATATTCCTAACACTTCTCCATAATGGGCTTTCCTCAAGTTGGGCCTTGTTGCATAGGCCTTAAAATGCGTCGTATTCTGAGCTTTTCTCTTATATAAGAGAAGTGAGAAGTGAGAATCCTCACTTCACTTCTCATTTCTCAACTTTTCTCTCAAAAACTCTCTCAAATTTCTCACAAGGTTCCTCTCTTAGAAAGGCGATTTACGGCGACCTCAGCCACCGTAGCTCCACCACCTTCAAGTTTTTATGGGTTTCAAGCCTTCATCCGAAGAATATCAATGGCGGATCGCGACCTAGCTCGTTTGGGGAAGATGAACACTTCCAAGAGAGGTACAACCATTCAAATCAAATCTCTGTATACTTCCTTAATCGATATGATAAACTCTAGAGGCGATGAATATCCCTCTTTATCTGAATTAGATTTATATAACCATGGTAACACTTTTCATGAGTTAGATGGTAGAATCGAGTCCATGAACACCATGTATAGACTTCCACCTCATCTTAGAATTACCCTAGCCACCCATGGGGATAGGACATGTAACTGGGAGGGCGATACTCTCTTTATTTATCAAGGAGCCCTGACCGCGGGTCTTAGGTTTCCATTCCATGAGTTTATTCCTCGTTTGCTTGTAGACGTAAAAATCAATCCTTGTCAACTCCCCCCAACGCATGGAGGAATATTATTTGTTTTATGGTTCTGTGTCTTAGAAATATATTTCCCCTTTCCGTAGCTGTCTTTAGGAATGTTTTCCAATTTTACAACAGTTTCATGGGTCAACCGGGCTGGGTTTTAATCCGTCAAAGGCCCAAAATTCCCCATATCTTTGATAGTAACTCTATAGTTGAGAACAACCCTAAATGGAGGGATGAGTTTGTTAGGCTGACCTGGGCCGGGGGTGATAGGGCCACACTCTTCCGTAGGCCCTTTTGCAAAGTGTCAGGCGGTAGTCCTGGTAGCATCAGGTTAACTGATGAGGAGGAGGTGGCCTATCAAAACCTCATTTCAAATGACGAAAAAACAGATACTTGGACTCTTTTAGAGGAGTTCTCGTTGAAGAAAGTCGATCTCTCTCAGGCCAGTGATAAGGGTAAACTTACATCTGTGCAGCTATTTCTTTTTTTTCCTTTTTATTGCAACTTTATTATCTCCTGAAGTTTAATATTCTTTCTTCTTTTTCTTTCAGCTTGTGAGGCCATTAATAATATCAACAGGCCTAAGGAGGGGGAATCGGGCCGCCAGAAGAGGGCCAAGCTAAACAGAGATCCCAGGGGCAAGCCCGATGCTCCCGCCTTCCTTAGGCCTCACGTCCCTGTTGTGGAGCTGGGGGATGATGTGGATCCTCCACTTAAGGCACACTCCTTCAGTCCTAACTGGGGCTTTAGGAGAAGTGACACGGTGGTTGGATCCACCAAGCATGCTAAGGATTAGTCGTACCATTCCATCACTCCCCCTGACTTCACTGACATCATCACGGGGAGTGACATTGAGACCATCAAGCTTCTGGGTTCTCAGGCCCAAGCTGCGGTAACATACTACTCTTTCTTTTTAAATTCTAACTTTCTTATTTTTCAATGAACTTGTGTTAACTCATGTTTCTTTATGCAGAGTAACACCTACTTCCAGGCGGCCCTCTATCAGGCTAGGTCTTGGAAGGGTAACTCCGATGAGTTTGAGAAGGAGATGAAGAAATGGGAGGAGAGAGCAAAGGTCCTGGAGAAGAAGCTGGACACAAAGAAGGAGGAGCTGGCTAAGGCTCATTCTGAGCTGGTGAAACTTAGGAGTGATAAGGAAAAACTCATTGATGATTACATGGATTCTGATAAATTCAATAATCTCATGGAGATTCATGATGAGGGTCTTTATTCCCTACAGTTTACCCAGGGATGCGATGTGGTCGTGAAGGCGGTTTCTGAGAGGCATTCGGGCTTAGTCGACCCTAAGGACTTTATAAGTCCTGAGTAGGCTGAGACGGAGGACAGTATAGATGCCCTCTTCAACTCCCCTCATCCGGATGATCGCATCTTGGATCCTAGCACTACTTCTCTTCCTGCTTCTCCCGCGAAGAATGCTGAAAAGGATAATGCTGAATAGGAGCAGGAGAATGAAGGCTCCCACATGGAGGAGTAGTGTTTCTAGTTTGTAATTTTATTCATAACTTATTGTTGAAATTTATTTGTATCCAGAAATTATTACCCTTCGAGGTTAATTTATGATGCTTTCTTCTCCATACCTTTCTCCTTTAACTTTTCAGCACTTATAATGCTTTTAACGTTAAATGACCTGAACTACTTAGCCCTTTGTGCAATAAGCACTCCTTATGATAGAAGAATTCTTAAAGTCTTCTTCTTTAAATGATCAAAACATGATCTTTGTTAAAATCACACAAAGTATTGTCACAACTTAAATATCCAAAGGTTGAAGTAATTTCAAACTCATTAATATAAAGTCTGGTTTTCCAAAAGCTTACATAGCATGGGTTCGACCCTTAACAATAATGACTCGACAATGTAAATCCTACTGGAATTAAAATATAAAATCCTACGCAAGCAAAACTTTAAGGTGCTTTTCAACCTACTTGTCGTTTTGACAAGTGAGAATCGTACTCAACTGATTTACATATAGTAAACCTTCAGGTTTTGTGCATGCCAAGTTCTTGGGACTTCAAAACCATCCATAGTCTCTAACTTGTAGGTTCCCCTTCCTTGAACGCTCTTAACCTTGTATTGTCCTTCCCAATTTGGGGCAAGCTTTCCTTTTTGCCCAACGCCAGAGGCTTCCACCTTCTTCAAGACTAAGTCTCCTTGCTTGAAGTACCTTTCCTTAACCCTTAGATTGTAGTAGAACGAAGCCTTTTTCTGATATTCCAGTATCTTCACATATGCTTCATCTCGTACTTCATCAATTAGATCCAGGGCTAATCTTTGGCCTTCCTCATTTTCTTCAGCGTTAAAGGCTTGAATCCTGGGAGACAAATGTGATATCTCTACAGGAACAACCGCTTCAGCTCCATATGCTAACATGAAGGGAGTGGCTCCGGTAGTGACTTTACAAGTAGTTCTATAAACCCATAGTATTGGGAGTATTTCATCCACCCAGTTATTTCTCGACTTCTCGATCCTTTTCTTTAGTCCATCCAAGATTATTCGATTTGCCACTTGTGCTTTCCCATTGACTTGTGGGTGAGCCACAGAGGTGAATCGTAATTCAATTTCACTCTCCTCACAATACTTCTTGAATTCCTCATTGTTGAACTGTGTTCCATTTTCAGTGACTAGGATGCGGGGAATTCCATACCGGTACATGATATTTTCCCACAGGAATTATGTAACATGCTTAGTTGTGATCTTGACCAAAGGCTTGGCTTCAATCCACTTAGTAAAATAGTCAATGGCTACAATTAAAAACTTCCTCTGTGTCGTGGCCATGGGAAAAGACCCAAGTATATCCATTCACCATATAGCAAAGGGGATGGGTGAGTTGATGGAGGTCAGCATCTCGGGGGGTTGTCTAACGACAGGTGCATGCTTATGACAGCGGTCACACTTCTTCACATACTCTTTGGCATCAGCCGTCATTTCTGGCCAATAGAATCCTAAACGAGTTATCTTATGAGCTAGCGCTCTTCCCCCCAAGTGTTGCCCACACATGCCTTCATGTATTTCTTCGAGAGCCAAGCGTGCTTTATCGGGCCTCAGACACCTTAAGTAGGGAACCACAAAAGATCTTTTGTACAAAATCCCATCTATCAAAGAGTATCTTAGTGCTCGAATAGCCAACTTTCATGCTTCAGTAGCATCATTTGGCAACCATCCAGTTTGGATATGAATCTTAATGGGATCTATCCATGACGTCCCTAGACCTATAGGAGCTACAAGCTTAACATCAATGCTTCGTGTCTTCAGAACGCTGAAGTATACACTTTCTGAACTTTCCTCTATCTTAGATGAAGCAAACTTCGATAATGCATCTGCCTTAGCATTTCCCTCCCTCGGAATGCACTCAATATGGCATTCATCGAATTGGATCATCACAGCCCTTACTAGGAGGACATACTTAGCCATTGTATCATCCCTTGCCTCAAGCTCTCCCTTTACCTGGGATATGACCAGCTTCGAGTCTCCACAAACTTTTAAGTTCTTGACTTTAAGTATTCTTGCTAAGCCAAGACCAGCTATCAGAGCTTCATACTCTACCTCATTGTTTGTGGTCGGGAAGTCTAACTTCATGGCATACTCAATCAAGAACCCATCAGGGCTCTGTAAAACCAAACCTGCTCCACTTGAATTTGTTTTTGATGCTCCATCAAAATAGAGAACCCAATATTCCTTGTCCTTATCATCCTTTTCTTTGTCCCCCTTATCAACTTCCTTGTCTTGAGATTTGGTATCTTCCTGCCCCCCGACTTCTTGGTTGGGTATGGTACATTCCACCATGAAGTCAGCCAATGCCTGGGCTTTTATTGCTGTTCGTGGCTTATATTTGATGTCGAATTCTCCCAACTCTATTGCCCATTTGATCAGTCTCCCACTAGCCTTGGGACTATATATTTCTCAAGGGTTGATTTGTTAGAACCTCAATTTGATGAGCCTGAAAGTAAGGACGTAAATTTCTTGAAGCCATTACCAGGGCTAAAGCAAACTTCTCAATGGTTGAATAATTCAACTCAGCTCCGTGCAGAATTTTGCTGACATAGTATACGGGTTTCTGGATTTTCAGTTCCTCCTTAACCAACACAGCGCTCACGGCATTTTCTGAAACGGCCAAGTACAAATATAAAACCTCATTCAAAGCTGGCTTGGCCAATAACGGGGCTTGAGCCATATATTCTTTTAACTCTTCGAATGCCTTCTGGCTTTCTTCACTCCATACAAAATCCTTAACCTTCTAAATGACTTGAAAAATGATAAACACTTATCCCCAGACTTGGAGACGAATCGTCCCAACGCGGCAACCCTTCCAGTGAGCTTTTGAACATCTTTGATAGTTTTTGGTGGCTCCATGTCCAAGATTGCCTTAATTTTATCGGGGTTGGCCTCGATCCCTCTCTTAGAGACCATCAATCCCAAAAAATTTCCAGATCCTACTCCGAAAGCACACTTTATAGGATTTAACATCATCCTGTGGTACCTCAGGACCTCGAAAGCTTCCTTCAAATGGGTTATATGATCAATCTTTACTAGACTCTTGACCAACATGTCATCAACATAGACTTCCATAGTCTTGCCAATAAGATCCTTCAAAATTTTATTTACCAACCTTTGATAGGTGGCTCCTGCATTCTTGAGACCAAATGCCATAACAAGATAACAATAAACATCAAAGTCAGTGATGAATGATACCTGTGGAATATCATCCTTGTGCATCGTGATCTGATTGTATCCACTAAATCCATCCATGAATGTAATAACCCCAATTTTTGGAATTTTTGAAACCTTGATGAATAGTAACTTTTGCTGACTATGCTGATTAAGAAAAATTATCAGACCACGCTATATAGGAGTACTGTTATGGAAATTCTAAGATCGTATTAGTATTCCATAAAGTAAATGAATGTATGTAAAGGTCGTCAGAATTTGAATTCGAACACTTTGATTTTTCCCGAAAATCCACCAGATACCGACAGAATTGAGTATAAGGTAACATGATTGAAAGGATTTTAATTCAAGGATTATAAATGAGGATCATTAAAGGATTATAAAATATTAGGAAAGATTTAGGGAAGCTCAAATAATGAGATCCCGGATATGATCCCTCAAACGGGTATCGAGAACGAAAGTTAAGCGAACCGTAAAACAAATACGCAACCAAGAGATAAGCTTGTACAAGAATCCAAGGTATTATGACATCATCAAACCACAAGACAAAGACATGTGGCAAATAGATGACACAAGCAAGATGACATAAGCATGACAAGGGGTTTTGTTTTGTTGGTTGATTTTGAGCCATGTAAAATTTACCATGGTAAAAAGCTAAAACATTTTCCAAGGCAAAAAGGAGAAGCAACCAAGCAAATATCATAAAACACAAAAATTAGAAGTTGACTTTTGCTTCCAAGAGCAAAAGCTCTCGGCCAAAACAAACCCAGCAACTTTAAACTGCCATATCTCCTTCAATACTCACTCAAATATTGTGTTCTATAGCTTGTTGGAAAGGTATTGAGATGGCCTACAACTCTTGTTCACAAGTCTCGTCCAAATTAGCATGGTAAGACCCTCATTTTTACAGTTCTTTCAATCGGACTTTTAGAAACTTTAAAGCCTAACTTTGTGTTCTTGATTTTTTTGGAAAGATCAAGCTTGTAGGAGGCTCCATAAGGCTTCCTAGTAACTTTCCACCCTCTAAGAAAGGTATAAATCTTCACACCCTTTAGTAATAAGTTTGAATGTTGAAGTTTGGAGATGGTTTGGATGGATGAGTAGTAATTTGAATGATAAGCATGATTCGAGATTAATTGTTAAGTAGTTTAGTTGAATTTGGAGATGTTATAATATATGATTGGATTGAGATCCTTGAGCTTATTATGACTGAAATCAGTAGCATTGATGTGTATCTTGAGTTGTTGTTGATTAGTAGTTGGATTGATATGATTTGCAATGGTAAAAATTTGGGAAATCGCGTAAACATAGCCGTCGTAATGTCCGATTTACTTTAGACTGTTTTTGCTCTTAACATCAGGACCTGAGAACTCCCTGTTAGATTTTGACCATTGCCATGATTGGATAGTTCATGTTACGAGCTTCGTTTTGATATGTGGTTCGTTTGAATCCAATGTACGGTTTAGGAGAAACGACCGTTTTAAGTAACGGCGTTTCGCGACCGAACCATTACCCCTCGCCTTACTTTGAAACCTTGGTTAAGGACTTTAAATGACTATTTGGGGTATGAAACATTTATGTAAAGTGGATTAGGCAGTTGGTAAGGTACTCGCGAAAGAATCGCTTTAAAATTCTTAATGGTTAATTTATTAAAAATGGTGGAGCCGAGGGTACTCGAGTGACTTAAGTAAATCGTTAAGCGTGAAAGCGAACGTTAGGACTCTAAATGGTTAAAGTCTAGTTTCTTAAGCGACCGGGGTTTAATTCCGACTTATGTTGTTATTCATAGGTTATCGGACCCACTCTAAGCTTAAGTCTAACTCGGAGCACTCAGGCAAGTTTTCTATCCGTTATACTGTTGTTGTGATGTATACACTTGTATATGCATTATCTTGTGATAGATGCATGATAGTTAAATTAGCAAATTCTTGCGATATATTGTAGCATGTGATATGGTACATATGCATGCCTATTTCGTATTCTTGCCATATATATATGTTGGTTCAGTTGATAATACCTATGCTAGAGAATAGCGGTAATTTGCATATACCCTTAGTATAGGGACCCAAAGGTGAAAACATTTTCTAAAACCGGGAGTCGAGGATCCCGAGTAGATTTTATATATATATATATATTTATATATATATATGGTTATAGTTTTCAAAACTATTAATCGAATAAGGTTTATTCGATAACTTTATTTTATTAATGAATATTATCTTGAATATTCATTCGAGGACTTATGACTCCTTTATATTATTTATTGAATATTACTTGGATATTCATTTGAGGATGTATGACTCCTTTATTTTATTTAATGAATATTATTTATAATATTCATTCGAGGTATTATGACTCCGCTTATTATTTAATAATATTCTTTATTTTATTAAAGAATAATGTGTCGATAATCAAACTCACTTTTGATTATTCAAATAAAGATATTACTTTCGTATAAGTATATCTTTGGTTATTTAAGAGTCATTTCAAGTATAAGTTTTACAACATCTACTTCAATTATTTTTATAAAGATTATTCTTTATGGGAATATTATTTAAATAATAATATTCAGATATTTTTATATATTGGGACTGATTTATTTTATTAAATCAGCATCACTCCAAACATTCTTAAAAATGTTTTCGAGTCTTCAAAATGATTTTTAAAAGTTAGAGCGGATCCCAAAACTCATTTTTATATTTAAGATCCTCCTTTCGAAGGGGATTTAAATACTCGCTCAAAACCTGAGGGATCCGGCTCTGTGGTGTATTTTATATTCGCAACAAGGTTGCTATTCTGATAAAAGAGTTTTTGATTACTTAGCCAACACTCGGGAAGTAAAATTCTTGGAACAAGTTAATCCATTAACAGGCATCGCCTGGGAAATATTGGTGAGTTTTCCTTTCCAACTAGATACGACTTCTTGGTGGAGCCTTACCAATAAGTTTCTACTTGGGGAAAGGGGGGACGAGCTTTACATTTCAGAGTCATGGATTTCATCTGAACTAGGAGTGACATAAGTGGTCGAGTAGCGCCGGCCCAGCCTTATTATATTGGCCCAAATGGCCCGGAAGTTCCGCTAAGGCGGTCCATTCCTTAGGAGTTCAGTGTTCGTTTGACAAGTAAATCCGACAGGTTCTCCTCTACATGTAAAAAATGGTGGGGTTGTACTACTATGACTGATCATCGTAAGTGGTCTTCCTGGCGCGGCAAACTCCCGTAATGAGTTCATCATCCAATTGGATATTTCTGCAACACTACCCAGAGCACTTCGATAGAAAGGCTACGATTGGGCGATTGTTGAGTGTTGGCAGGGTCAAGTTTTCAAAATGATGTTTGCATCAAATGAAGTATCTCGTAACTTCATTTTATTTTGGTGATATTTTAAAGATTTAATCTATTCAAATCTGGTCTTGTAGTCTCATCTATGTGATGAACTTTTAAAACTAATTATAACTTGAACAGTGGTAGTTCAAGTAGTATTTGGAAAAGATATAAGTATATTGGAGTATCTTGTAACTTCATTTTTTAAACTTATATCTAGTAATTGATTATCTTATGCATGTCAAAGATTTTCAGAAAAATGTTGAGACAAGGTTAGATATATGAGATCACCTTGCAACGATAGTTTTATACAGTTATAAACTGGAACTCTGTGTATATTATGCATGGAAGAGGACTTCCAAGATTTTGAAAAGTATATATGTATATATACTGAATATTTTGTGACTTCATCGCATTAAGATATCAAACTTGGTTCATTTCTTTTGACCAAGACTTTCATGAGTACTATGAGAAGGCTCATATACTGTAAATCATTATACATATTATTTTGGTGGGCTTATTGCTCACCCTTGCTTTCTTCTTTCATCACACAACAACAGATAGAAAAGATGAACAGGACTAAGCTTCCAATTCGCGAGCGGATAGGAAACGTTCCGCAGTTTCCTATAGGCATTGATGTCGCTGTAGCTGAGGTAGGAACTACCAATAGGCTAGGCTTCAACTTTTAATGTACCAGATTTATGTATATTTATGAATTGTAATAATGGCAAAGAAATGTAAATTTATTCAGAAACCCTTTTAAGGTGTATTGGCATATAATTATGGAATAAAACGACTTGTGATTATTTTTGGATATTCATCTCTGAGACTATGACTTGTGGTGTGTGTGTTTATTGTGGGGTCACAGTACAGAGTAGTTGATTATTTATTAAGATTGGGTGTTATTAAGGGAAATGGAACTCGTGACAGCCCGGATCCCCGACCCCGGATTTGGGGGTGTTACAGAAATGGTATCAGAGCTAAGCGTTATAAACCTCAGAGATGATATGACATTAAAGTAATAAGTTCACTAAGATAATAAGAACTCTTGCCAAGTTCATAGTCGGACTACCTAACGTAGTACTGACAGTTAAAATCCTTATGGGAACCCTTATAAATATCGTGATAGAAGCGTAGTTCGTTATCGTATTGGTAGCGGGACTCCGAACCCTGAGGTTGAGGAGCAACAGCGCGATGATGTTTTATTACTAATTGGAGATCGGATTATGGATCCGATAGAGCGTCCTAACGCAGGACCGGATGATGTTGATATTGAGGATGTAGCGGTTGAGGATGTTGTCCTAGAAGGGATTGTTGCTAAGGAGGATCCCGTGAAGGATCCTGACAAGAATGAATAAAGGACCACTGAGGAATCGATGACCATGGTTAGGGCAACTCCCAGAGGTAGGATTGGCCGGTCACTACCAGAGGTTCGTTCAAGTTTGTAAAGATAGTAGCCCCTTTAACGCGGCTTACTCGTAAGACTGAGAAGTTCGAATGGACAGAGAAATGCGAGAACAACTTTTAAGAACCGAAGCAAAGGTTGGTGACGTTCCCTGTGTTGGCGTTGCCGGATGGAAAATGAGATTTTGTGAAGTGTAGTGACGCTTTGCATAAGGAATTAGGGTGCTTCTTATACAACACAGCAAGGTAATCGCGTACGCGTCAAGACAATTAAGGGAATATAAAATTCGATATCCCCACCCATGAGCTTGGGCTCGTGGCAATAGTTTTGCCCTAAAGATGGGAGGCACTACTGGTATGGAGAAAAGTGCGAGATTTACACAAGCCATAAGTGCTCTAGTACATTTTCACGCAGAAAGAGCTCAACATGCGCCAAATGAGGTGGTTAGAGCTAATCAAGAATTATGATTGGGAGATTCTTTATCATTCAGGGAAAGCCAATGTGGTGGCTGATGCCCTTAGTAAAAAGGAGAGACTCAAGATAATAATGTCTTTGGGAGAGTTTATAAGAGATTTTGAGAAAATGGAAATAGAAGTGAAGGTAACCGGAGCCGGTACCGAAAAGCTGTTTGAGATTGCAATACAGACCGAATTTTTGGAAAAGAACATATTGTGCCAGAAAAAGTGATGAATGAAGGCAGAGAGTCAATGACTAGAGAAGAGATCTATATCGAGAAAGATGATAAGGGGATAGTGAGGTGTTCCTACAGAAATTGGGTTCCAAAAGTTCAAGAGCTTAAGGATGAGAACTTAGATGAGAGCCATAGTTTGAGGAATAAGATTTAGGGCAAACCCTAAATGTGATAGTCAGGGAGGTTGCCTTCAAGAAAGAAAGAACCCATAACATAATAGAGTGGAAAACAAGGTTTTTAATGTATAAGATAACCCCGATTATGGGAGAAGGTTGAAACATTTCATACTAAGGAAACAGAAAGTTGAGTAAGGAAAGGAGACCCGAGACGGTACTCTTATACGGCAATTTATGGACCTGTCTAGACAGAACTTAGACTATTATCCCCAACCACCACCTGGAGGAAACAATGCGGTAGGAAATTCTTTCAGGACCTTTAAATCTCTAAGCTCTTAGAGTTCCAAGGAACAGGTTGACCTAGTCGAGGCAAGAGCCTGGCTAAAAGAAATAGAGGAATCATTTGAGATTCTGAATGATTGACGAATCACAAAAGACTGTTTTTGTCACTTACCCTCCTAAGAGAGAGACCACCCGCTGGTGAAAGGCCAAGGAAGGCACGAAGCAAGAGATTATAATAAACTGATTTAAGTTCAGTCAATTGTTTTCGGGAAAGTAATTCCCAAAGATAAGGAGATAGTGTAAAAGCTTTGGAGCTAGAACAAAAGCGGATGAGTATGATGAATTATGAATCTAAGTTGTAAAAGTTGTCAAGATTCGTTCTGAGGACACGAATCCAGAATGACGGGATGTTTGAGATCAATACTTATGTTGTGTTGGTTCATGAAATAAGGATAAGAGAAAGGAAAATAAAAAGAAACTGAAGTGGAAAGGAATATAAAGGCAATAGAGTTTGAGGTATGATAAGGGAGTTGGGTATGAGGAAACCCTAAAGACTCGTAGCAATAGAAATAGAAAAGTATGCATTCGTCAGGATGAGGGTGATTCACCATGAGTTAAAATTGATGGTTGAGGGCATAAGAGATACATATATTTTATCCCCTGTAAGTTGGGAGGATTCGAGGAAACCTTGAGATAATTCGAAGGATAAATAATGAGACGCGGATAGACTGAGGAGACAAGAAAGTAAGGAATTAGAAAATTGGATGAAGGAAGTGACCTTCAAGAAGGTGAAGTGTAAGACCGGTGGCATGATACCCAGAAAGGGAGACGCCAGATATGAAAGATATCCCAACATTGAGGTGACTGTTGAGATAAACAACAAAAGTAAATAAGGAATTATTAAGAAGAGGTTCACGTTGAACACGACCAATATCTTTTGAACATCCTTGTTATCATTACCAAATTAGGCAAAAAAGCGGATAACCATTTTTATCTTTTGGATGCCATGTGGATTGACCTTAACTTGAATAAGGATACTATTGTGAAATTCGGTATAGACTATCGAGGTGGAAATGATTGAATAAGATACCCTTATCAGGGATATATGACTTGATTTATCCATGGAAGGATGCATGTACCTTTTTAAAGGTGGAATTAAGGATAGAACATCAGTAACTTAAAACGAATCCTAGGGGAATGAATAAAGGTTGGCATTTCACCCTTAATAGGGACATCATGAGTTTTGACAGTATGAATTGGAAAGGATTAAGGTAATAACAACCTTTAAGGATCAGTGGAGAAATTTTTCAGAAGTATGTAGACAATGATTCTGGTATTAATAAATGGTATCTTGATATGCCCTGTATCTAGGGAATTCATGAGGAACGATTCAAGGATAACCTTAGAGGTTTTACAAGGAGAAAGGTAATATTTAAAATTCTCAAGAATAGAAATTATGATAAAGGAAATATGGTGTAATTATAATGATGCCAAGTGGGGCACGTGTTAAACCACGAGAAGGTATGGATCGAACCAGTAATGGTCGAAATTGTTCAGGGCAATTAAGACTTAGGATAAAAGATGTTCTAATTATGATTGAGAGTCAGTCATGGCAGTGATTAACCTCTAAAGACTGAGGCAATAACTTATGGAAAAATGGTGAATTTTTTTTTTACTCATCAGATTTTAAGGAAAACATCTTCACATAAGCTGTGATTGAAATAAGGTAGAAAATTTATTTGGAGGTGGTTAAAATGACATTGACTGTAAGGAATTTTACTATCAGGAAAGGCCAAAGAGGTGGCCGACACTTTAAAGGTAAGAGGATAATTATAGGCGCTTGTGCAAAAGGAATACAGTGATGATGGTTAAAGCTATGCAGATTGTATTATGGTTTGGAAGATTGACATTCCTTCTGATGACTGTGCAATACCCAACCGTAATAGTAGTTGGTAAAGGTTTAATTCGTGTAATCGCCATGAGCGGGCTATCTATCTCAGAAGATACTATCTTGAGATAAGTCAGGACCATGTTTCAAAAAGGACTAGACGAACCCTTGAGTTAAGTCTTCTATTTAAGGCATACGATTAGAATGGTATTAACCTGCTATCGTTGCTTTGATTGAAACTCTTCTGTAATTTTATATGCTTCATGTCATGAAAGTACGTCAGAGTTTGGAGTGTTCTTCATGAATCATGAAGAGTGATTATGTTAACTCCTTAGAAGAATTTGATATGACAGTTATGGACTCCGTATGGTTAGCTATTAAGATTCCAAGGAAAATGAATGACTGACAGTAGGTCAGTGGTGGACCATAGTAATGCAGCAACGATTCTTTGAATAATGAGCCGATTACAACCGTGAGAGTTGTAGTGTAATGGATGTTGAGATTGGGTACCCCTAATCGGGTTGTGGTGATGTATAAGTTGTCGTTGAATAGACTGTTAAGTAGATTATCTACCTATTGAATATTTATTCCTTCTTATCAATAGAGAGTCGTATTACTATACGAGGAAGGTTGCGATGCAAGCATAGAATTCTAGTAACGATGATGTCTAGAATGAGATCCCAGATTCGATTTTCAATGTCGAGGGAGTTTCAAAGGTGATTGTGTATAAGCTCGAGGAAGAGCATGGGTCCATAGAATGATGGACGGAATAGCAAAATATTTAGGCATGTGAAATACGATGCTATAATACTTGATGTTGATATAAATATATATATATTTTGTTCTCCTATGACAAACCTCTATAGTTCAGAGGTAGATTCCAAGCCAGATATTTTATGGCAATATTTTTTTTACATATATACAATTCTCTTCAGTTCGTTCTTTTCTCTTCTTTTCATTTCAAGTAAGCTGAGAAGAACAACCCTTCCAGAAGGGGAGGTATTGCCCGAATGACTATCTATCTTTGTGATAGAAGCCTAGTAGGATACCATCTATTGTTTAGTTACTTGTCAAGTACTAAAGGCTGGCCACCTTCTGTACTAACTATGCGATATAACAAGTGTTCATGATCATAGTGATCTCTCAACGAATTCCTTTACTTCTATATGATTGATCAAACTTTGGGAATAGAAACAGCTGAAAAACGAGTAATAAAGTTGTGGTGGTATTCGGAATGGAAACACATTCAGTGATACTAAGGTTGACTGTGATTATTAAAAGGTTATAGAATGCTAACGAGCAAAAGTATAACCAGTATAATATTAGAAACGGAAGGTAGTAGAGATTACGAACTCGAAAAGAATGGGTATTGAGAAGCAAAAGCTCTAATGCCAAAAGCTATAATGAGAGTCTGTGCAATAGACTTGAAAGAAATTGGAATGATCACTTAACACGGATTGAGTTTTCTTACGACAAAAGATCATATGTCAGTATTGAGGTATCTCCTTATGAGATCCTTGAGGGAAGACAATGTCGATCTCCCTTATGTTAGGATGAAGTTGTAGAGCGTAAGATGCTCGGACCCGCAGTAGTCCAAATGACCAGGGATATAATAGATCTAATCAGAGGACGGCTGGTAGTAACCCAAGATGGACATAAGAGGTATGCTGATTTGACTCAAAGGACAAAGAATATGAAATAGGGGACCTAGTAATGTTATAGGTATCCCTTGGAAAGGATTGATGAGGTTCGGAAAGAAAGGAAAGCTAAGTCTACAATTTGTTGGACCCTTGGATATATTAAGATGTTTTGGGAAGTTAGCATATGAGCTAGCCCTACCCCCGAACATGTAGCAAGTCATAACGTGTTCCACGTATCAATGTTAAGGAAGTATAATTCGGATGCCAGATAAATAGGGGCATATGAGCGCATAGACACGCAACCCGACGTAACCTATATGGAGCAACCAGGAAGGGTTATAGAGTAAAAAGGAACAAGTGCTTAGGAGAAGGGTTATCAAACTATTCAGAGTTTGATGGAAGAACCATAATGTGGGAAAATTTACTCGAGAGTTAGAAAGTGCAATGTTAAGAAAGTATCCATATTCATTTTCTATCTGATTCCGGGACGGAATCCTTTTAAGGAGGGGAGACTGTAATAACCCCAATTTTTGAAAATTTTTGAAACCCTTATGAATAGTGATTTTGCAGATTATGCTGAATGAGAAAACTTCTCATGCCACACTATGTAGGGGTTCTGTTATTGATCTTCTGGGATATTATTAGTACTCTATATGTTAAATAAGTGTATGTAAAGATCGTCAGAATCCAAATTCGAACACTTTGATTTTTCCCGAAATCTACCAGATACAGAAAGAATTGAGTATAAGGTAACAGAATAAAAAGGATTTAAATTCAAGGATTATAAGAGAGGATCATGAAAGGAATATAATGTATTGAGAAAGGTTAAAGAAACTAAGTAATAAGATACCGGGTATGATCCCTCAAACGATAAATGAAAACGAAAGTTAAGGCGAACCGTATAACAGATCAGCGGTCATTAGGCAAGCAATTAGGAGTTAATCAAGGAGGTTTGGGATGATGATGTCATCAAACCAACCAGGTGTGAACAAGTGGAAGCATTATGATATGTGCAAGATGACATAAGCATGACAAGGGGTTTTGTTTTGTTGGTTGATTTTGGGCCATGTAAAATTTACCATGGTAAAAAGCTAAAATATTTTCCAAGGCAAAAAGGAGAAGTAACCAAACAAATATCATAAAACACAAAATTAGAAGTTGACTTTTGCTTCCAAGAGCAAAACCTCTCGGCCAAAACAAACCCAGCAACTTTAAACTACCATATCTCCTTCAATACTCACCCAAATGTTGTGTTCTATAGCTTGTTGGAAAGGTATTGAGATGTTCTACAACTCTTGTTCACAAGTCTCGTCCAAATAAGCATGTTAAGACCCTCATTTGTACCGTTCTTTCAATCGGACTTTTAGAAACTTTAAAGCCTAACTTTGTGTTCTTGATTTCTTTGGAAAGATCAAGCTTGTAGGAGGCTCCATAAGGCTTCCTAGTAACTTTCCACCCTCCAAGAAAGGTATAAATCTTCACACCCTTTAGTAATAAGTTTGAATGTTGAAGTTTGGAGATGGTTTGGATGGATGAGTAGTAATTTGAATGATAAGCATGATTCGAGATTAATTGTTAAGTAGTTTAGTTGAATTTGGAGATGTTATAATATATGATTGGATTGAGATCCTTGAGCTTATTATGACTGAAATCAGTAGCATTGATGTGTATCTTGAGTTGTTGTTGATTAGTAGTTGGATTGATATGATTTGGAATGGTAAAAATTTGGGAAATCGCGTAAACATAGCCGTCATAATGTCCGATTTACTTTAGACTATTTTTGCTCTTAACATCAGGACCCGAGAACTTCCTGTTAGGTTTTGACCATTTCCATTATTAGATAGTTCATATTACGAGCTTCGTTTTGATATGTGGTTCGTTTGAATCCGATGTACGGTTTAGGAGAAACGACTGTTTTAAGTAACGGCGTTTCGCGATCGAACCATTACCCCTCGCCTTACTTTGAAACCTTGGTTAAGGACTTTAAATGACTATTTGGGGTATGAAAAATTTATGTAAAGTGGATTAGGCAGTTGGTAAGGTACTCGCGAAAGAATCGCTTTAAAATTCTTAATGGTTAATTTATTAAAAATGGTGGAGCCGAGGGTACTCGAGCGACTTAAGTAAATCGTTAAGCGCGAAAGCGAACGTTAGGACTCTAAATGGTTAAAGTCTAGTTTCTTAAGCGACCGGGGTTTAATTCCGACTTATGTTATTGTTCATAGGTTATCGGACCCACTCTAAGCTTAAGTCTATCCGGAGCACTCAGACAAGTTTTCTACCCGTTATACTGTTGTTGTGATGTATATATGTATATGCATTATCTTGTGATAGATGCATGTTGGTTAATTAGCAAATTTTGCGATATATTGAAGCATGCTGATATGGTATATATGCATGCCTGTTTCGTATTCTTGCCATATATATCTGTTGGTTCAGTTGATAATACCTATGCTAGAGAATAGCGGTAATTTGCATATACTCTTAGTATAGGGACCCAAAGGTGAAAACATTTTCTAAAACCGGAGTCGAGGATCCCGAGTAGATTTTATATATATATATTTATATATATATGGTTATAGTTTTCAAAACTATTAATCGAATAAGGTTTATTCGATAACTTTATATTATTTAATGAATATTATTTCGAATATTCATTCGAGGGCTTATGACTCGGCTTATTTATTTATTGAATATTATTTCGAATATTCATTCGAGGGCTTATGACTCAGCTTATTTATTTATTGAATATTATTTCGAATATTCATTCGAGGGCTTATGACTCAGCTTATTTTATTTATTGAATATTATTTGAATATTCATTTGAGGATCTATGACTCCGATTAATTGCTGAGATATATTCTTTATTTTATTAAAGAATAAGGTGTCGATAATCAAACTCACTTTTGATTATTCAAATAAAGATAGTACTTTCGTATAGGTATATATTTGGTTATTTAATATTCATTTCAAGTATAAGTTTTAAAACTTCTACTTCAATTATTTTTATAAAGATTATTCTTTATGGGAATATTATTTAAATAATAATATTCAGATATTTTCTAATATATTGGGACTGATTTATTTTGTTAAATCAGCATCACTCCAAACATTCTTAAAAATGTTTTGCGAGTCTTCAAAATGATTTTTAAAAGTTAGAGCGGATCCTTTCCAACTAGATACGACTTCTTGGTGGAGCCGTATCAACAAGTTTCTACTTGGGGAAAGGGGGAACGAGCTTTACGTTTCAGAGTCATGGATTTCATCTGAACTAGGAGTGGCGTAAGTGGTCGAGTGGCACCGACCCAGCCTTATTATATTGGCCCATTCCTTAGGAGTTCAGTGTTCCTTAGGAGTTCAGTGTTCGGTTGACAAGTAAATCCGACAGGTTCTCCTCTACATGTAGAAAATGGTGGGGTTGCACTACTACGACTGATCATCGTAAGTGGTCTTCCTGGCGCGGAAAACTCCCGTAATGAGTTCATCATCCAATTGGATATTTCTGCAACACTACCCAGAGCACTTCAATAGAAAGGCTACGGTTGGGCGATTGTTGAGTGTTGGCAGGGTCAAGTTTTCAAAATGATGTTTGCATCAAATGAAGTATCTCGTAACTTCATTTTATTTTGATGATATTTTAAAGATTTAATCTATTCAAATCTGGTCTTGTAGTCTCATCTATGTGATGAACTTTTGAAACTAATTATAACTTGAACGATGGTAGCTCAAGTAGTATTTTGAAAAGATATAAGTATATTGGAGTATCTTGTAACTTCATCTTTTAAACTTATATCTAGTAAATGATTATCTTATGTATGTCAAAGATTTTCAGAAAAACGTTGAGACAAGGTTAGATATATGAGATCACCTTGCAACGATAGTTTTATACAGTTATAAACTGGAACTCTGTGTATATTATGCATGGAAGAGGACTTCCAAGATTTTGAAAAGTATATATATATATATACTGAATATTTTGTGACTTCATCGCATTAAGATATCAAACTTGGTTCATTTCTTTTGACCAAGACTTTCATGAGTACTATGAGAAGGCTCATATACTGTAAATCATTATACATATTATTTTGGTGGGCTTGTTGCTCACCCTTGCTTTCTTCTTTCATCACACAACAACAGATAGAAAAGATGAACAGGACCAAGCTCCCAATTCGCGAGCGGATATGAAACGTTCCGCAGTTTCCTATAGGCATTGATGTCGCTGTAGCTGAGGTAGGAACTACCAATAGGCTAGGCTTCAACTTTTAATGTACCAGATTTATGTATATTTATGAATTGTAATAATGGCAAAGAAATGTAAATTTATTCAGAAACCCTTTTAAGGTGTATTAGCATATAATTGTGGAATAAAATGACTTGTGATTATTTTTGGATATTCATCTCTGAGACTATAACTTGTGGTGTGTGTGTTTATTGTGGGGTCACAGTACAGAGTAGTTGATTATTTATTAAGATTGGGTGTTATTAAGGGAAATGGAACTCGTGACAGCCCGGATCCCCGACCCCGTATTTGGGGGGTGTTACACTGGGATTGCCCTTTTCTGAATCCACTACATAAGTTAGGAACGACTCACAACCTTTTCTAAGTAGCTTCTTAGCCTGAACGATTGTAAGAAACAGTTGCTCTTGCCTCTGTCCCTTAAATACTACCTTCTCTCCACTCTTCGTCTTTAAATACACTTTCTTGGTCTTACAATTAATCTGGGCATTATTCTTCCCTAACCAATCCATACCTAAAATTATATTGAACTCTCCCTACTTGAAGAGTATCAAGTCGGCTGTAAACTTATGCCCCGAAATATCAATCTCACACTTCGGACAGAATTGATTCACATGAATCTTCTCTTGGTTCGCAATTACCACATTTACTACCTCGCTCATAATCATTTTATCACATTGAAGTTTATTAACAAAAGTTTCTAATATGAAAGATCTTGTTGCTCCCGAATTAATCAATACTTTAGCTTTGACATTATTGAGTAAAAGTATACCTGTTATCACCTCAGAGTTCTGAACAGCGTCCTTCATTTTCAAATCGAATGTCCTTGTTGTTGCTTGCGGAGTTGTTGTAGGTGGTGGAGGTAATGCCAATACCTCAGCTGGCATGCTTGCACTGGTACTTGCCACATTCATTAAAGCTTTGACTGGTCCGGTTGTCTTGCACTCCCTAGCTATGTGTCCAGTCTTTCCACACTTGTAACATGTAACTCCTGGCTTCGGCATCTTACACTCATTTGTCAAATGTCCCTTCTGGTTGCACCTATAGCATGTCACGCTCAGCTTATTACACACTCCGGGGTGCCTTTTTCCACAATGCTTGCATTCCGGTCTCTGGAATCTATTTTCTCCAAATTGTCCTTGGCTTGCCTGGTTGTTCCCCTTTGATTCTTGTCTTTTGCCCAAATTTCCCTTCTTTTGAAAATTTCCGCCCTTATGGAATCCAATCCTCTTTACATTCCGATCTTGTGAATTTCCGGCTTCAGACTTTTCTCCATAAAATGGAACCTTTCTCTTTTTGTTATACCTTTCCTTTCTTGACTGCATCCCATTGTTCTCAATCAGTGCAGCTTTCTATACTACTCCCGCATAAGTATCAAGCTCAGACATAGCCACTCTATCTCTGATCCAAGGCTCCAATCCTTGTTGAAATCTCTTCGCTTTTTCCTCCTCAATGCTGGTATACTTTGTCACAAACCTTGACAACTCGGTGAACTTCTTCTCATACTCCAGTACAGATATATTCCCTTGCTTCAACTCAAGAAATTTAAGCTCCATCTGATTCTGCATGTACTTAGGGTAATACTTTTCCAGAAATAACTTCTTAAATCTTTCCCAAGAAACTTGATGAGTTGCTTCCATAGCTTTAACTGATTCCCACCAATAGATAACTTCGCCCTTCAAGAAGTAAGTAGCATATGGGGTCTTCTGATCGTCCCCTAACTGTACCAACTCGAAAGCCCTTTCCATTTCCTTAATCCATGTGTTAGCTATTATTGGATCAGTGGTATCATGAAATGCAGGTGGATTCACATTCTGAAAAGCCTTGAAAGTGACAACTTGTCGAGGTGGTACTGGTAGATCAGGTGGTTGGTGTGGTTCACGGTTATCTTGGTTTTCAAATCGTTGTTGAAGAGTTAGTTGTTGTTGAGCTATAGCATCGGTTTGTTGTTGCAAAATTTCCAGTAATCGAAGAATATTTGGATCTATGGTAGATGTGGTTGTTGGGTTCTTTTTGGGTGGCATGATTCTTGAAATAAGAGTTATATCAAAACAGGTATGAATAATGAAATAATTCAAGGGTATCGCATGGCATTCTTATTTACATATGAGGTCAAGTTTCAAATTAAACAGATATGGTGATGCATATAAAGGAGTAAAATAACAGTTGAGAACAAATGGAACGATAGTGCATAATAATTGAAATTTTAAGGTCACAATACATCGGGATTAGGACAAAGTCTGATTCTAGGAATAACATGCTTATTTAAAGGAAATGACTGGGAATTCTACGAAGTCTGATAATACAACAACGTGGAAGGTAGATAATGGAAAGAACTAAGGCTCCACTCCATCAGAACGGGGCTTGGTAGTTTTCTCCTCTCGAAGCATCTTCACAATGCTCTAGAGCTCATCCACCACCATCTGGATGATATACTGGCTGGTGCGGTCTTGGTGCGATGGCATCTCCTCAAGCTTAGTGTTGACGTACTGAACCAAAGTCTCAAGTCTCACAGTCATATGCTCCTTAGGCTTCCCTTCATAGTTTCGGCTGTCCGGGTACACGTTCTTCAGTCGGTCTATCAGTTGGTCGTACTTGCCCTGAAGCATGTCAACCTCACGCCTCAACTCAGCATACACGGACAAAACAATAGTGTCGTCCGACCTAGAGGATGACGAGGACATAATAGATGTCCTCTTCAACTCCCCTCAGCCGGATGATCGCATCTTGGATCCTAGCACTACTTCTCCTCCTGCTTCTCCCCCGAAGAATGTTGAAAAGGATGGTGCTGAAAAGGAGCAGGAGAATAAAGGCTCCCACATGGAGGAGTAGTGTTTCTAGTTTGTAATTTTATTCATAACTTATTGTTGAACTTTATTTGTATCCAGAACTTATTACCCTTCGGGGTTAATTTATGCTGCTTTCTCCTTCATACCTTTTTCCTTTAACTTTCCAAAACTTATTATGCTTTTAACGTTAAATGACCTGAACTACATAGCCCTTTGTGCAACAAGCACTCCTTATGACAGAAGAATTCTTAAAGTGTTCTTCTTTCAATGATGAAAACATGATCTGTCACACCCCCAACTTAACATATAAAATAAATAACTTTTACAATATTTAAAAGAAAGTAAACTTGACCGAATCCAAGATCTTACAGTTTAGGGTTTGGAACAGCCCAAAACTACCATCTATTACAACTGATTTTTTTATCGAGTCCTCACACAAAACTATCTCTTATTCTACCTGAGCTCGGACATACGCATCGGCGTCACAGGTCTTACGTGCTGTCTGCTTGAATCTAACCATAGCTGCTAGCTGTAATATCAGGGTAAAGCAAGGAGTGAGCCAAATGCTCAACAAGTGCTAAATAATACGGTACAAAGCATAAATCGATATATATATAAAAGAATGACAATGCGAAGACGTAACCAATATTAACAAGAGATAAAACTTTGAGTGATGGCATCATTTGCTTGAATCAAAACATTTTCAAAATCATAACTTAAATAAAATCATTTTATGACGCTACGGATTACAGCCGGTGATCAGCCGCGAAGTAATCCCGAACCTCGCTGGGTTCGAAAACATTAATGGAATGCCTAGGCAACTTTTAAGCCTACAATATAAGCGTGGAAATGATTCGCATCTCAGTCCAGATTCACTATTCAAAGAAAACATTTATCCCCCTTTGGGACTGAAAATCCATATTTTAGTTATTTCAAAAACTGATGCCGATTTATGATAAAATCTCTTAAGTAGTAAACATTTTTATCAAGGGATTATAGATCAACTTGAAATACTGGAAATATGTCAACAGACCTCAAGGCCATGATCCACAAGTCTTTACTATATTAGGGTAATTGAAAGGTTTCCATATACAAGAACTTTGACAAGGAAATTTAGCAAGGCTATTGGATATTATGAAAGAGTAATGCCAAACTAGGCTTAAAACAATGGTTTTCGACAAGGTACAAGTACTAGAACATCAAGAAGATAATCTTCATAAATACTAGGGGTGTTAAGGTATGAAGAAATGATCTTTAGCTCAAGGTATATCATGATTGTCGAACTTTAGGAAAAGAAAAAGGATTATCAATCAATTAAGAACAACTTTAAAGAATATCTGGCTTTTAGGTATCAAGGTACAGTTTCTATTGGGGTTCAAGCATCAGGGTTAGATGTCAATATTTTAGGAATCAATAGCATGTTAATCAAGAGGATCAATCAAGTATTATATCAAATCTTTATGGCATTCCAATTAGTTTGATATACTAGCGTGATACGACTTTTGATCTACTTGTAATATGTACTTGAGGGTTCTTGGCATTTCTATATAATATAAAGATAGATTTAAGAATCGCTTGGTTCAAGTATATCAGGATAACTCAGGATAATCGCATCAATATATATGAACTAATTATCACACATTTGCAGTGTAAACGAAAAACAGGTTGAATCACTTGCCTTGAAAAAGGCTAGTCTGGTCTGGCTGGTAGGAGCAACTGGAAGTTTTACTCGACCTTTATGGCAAGTTTACCCTCGTCTCGAGATCCTACACAATTAATAATAACCTCATTATAATATACTCTCACCAACTCAACCTATAAATACAATAGTACAATCACCTAATAAATACAATAGTACACATAGACACATATACTCACATACCATATTTTAATACCAAATAATATCACACATATCATAATGCAACACTAGGCTTGGATGATCTCGATCCCCAACTAAGTCACTTGATCGCTAAACTAGACAAATTCTCCAAATTGGGCCTTCTAACTCGATGTGCCTTTACTTAAATATCCAAAACCTATTGACCCTCACTTGGGCCTTTAACTTTAATGGCTTTATACTATCTTGCAACCATAGTGGTCAACCCAGGTCTCACTCATAGGTGCTCTAAAACTATGTGGTAAGTGAAAGTGCTCACTGGAGTAAATTTCAGAATGTCATCTATGGTTTCTTGGGTGCATTAGACACTCTTAAACTACAAGTTTACCTCCAAAAATTCTACACTAGACTCTTCTGACCATAAGGCATCTCCCAAACTTGATGTGGCTCAAGGGTCTAGCTTGGGCCTCCTTGGGCCTAAGCACAAAGTCCATGGTTCCCCTGTTTTTCTGGGCCGAAAACGCCCTGACTTGAACTAACTTGTGACACATGGTTCTAACTCCAATCCTATGAACTATGGTTGGAAAAACTCCTCTGACACTCCCTCTAACTAAGGCACAACAGGGCCTAATGAGGGCCTACCCATGACATGGTCAAAACTTCCTATTTCTATGTTGCAACAAAACTGTCCCCTGCTGGACAGATTTTGTGATTCCACTCGTGCACCTAACCAAACGACTTGTAAATCTCCAAAAAACACCTAAAACCTTTTATATACTCCTAATTCTAGCTTCTGGTGGCTTGGGCCTCAAAGTGCACAACAATTACATGGTCAAAACTCACTCTAAACCTCAGGGTACCAAACTGATTTTCTGCGTGAAACTAAGACTCTCCTTTCTCCAAGGTTCTCACTTAACAAACCTAACCACCAACAACCAAAATACCCAAACCATAACTTAAAATGGTGATCTACTGAAATAACTTCCTTACAATCAAAATAGGCTTAGTGGAGATCATCCTTACCTAGGGTGCAACATTGCAAAACAAAGGAAATCATATTACACAAATTACAAGTCATCAAGTTTTCCAGGATAACAACTTTAACCCTTTTGCTAAGTATAAACGAGATAACATCACATATTAAGGAGCAAAATTCTTAATTAATATCTTAACTTAACTAAAATTAAGGTTTACTAGCAAAATATCACTTCGAATGATCAACAACTTCCAAAATTCAAGAGAAATCTACATGCATGCATGACTTCGAGTCTTTAAAACCAAAACAACATAATTTCCAAATAAATTTTCATTATAAATCAACATGCAAGCCTATCATGGATTATATCTAAATGACCACCTAGCATGCAAAGGTTTTTACCAAGATTTTACTAATATTTTTATGTTAGTATCACAAAAACACACAAAATAAAACAAAGCAACCAAAGCACCATCCATTCGGCTCCTATCAAGTCATGACCGGATGGATTAGGGTGAAAACAACATTTGCATAAGAGCAACACACTCATGTTTAGTCATTCTCAGCCCTATGATACTATAACTCATGGTGAAAGCCTTGAATTCACAAGAATCAAGGATATTCACTTTGAGTTTAACAAAAAAAAGATCACCATGTAAAGTCAACACATAAGTTTTCTACTCTAAACTCTTGAGATACACATGAACAACATGTAGGGAGTAAGATTACTTGATTATAGGATGATTATTTGAGTGAAGAAATGAAGAAAGAAGGGGATGGGGGCTTCGGTTTTGGAAATTGCCGAGAGGGAGGGGAAAAAGCCGAGAGGGAGGAGGAGAAGAAGAGGAGAGTGAAGTGGTGGAGTGAAAGTGGAGTGGTGATCACTTCCTTGATTTATTTTTATGTCTTGATTTGACTATAATGTAAGTGGGTTTGGGAAATAAATAAACTTTTGCTTTGAAAAATCATATACTACATAAAGAAAATTTATAATGCAGAAATTTTCATTCACACAAACGTACAACCATTAAGTATATTTACATTCGGCTCTAATATTATACCAATTCCACAAATAATATTACACAAAATGCCGGTCGTAACATGATCTTTGTTAAAATCACACAAAGTATTATCACAACTTAATATCAAAGGTTGAAATAATTTCAAAATCATTAATATGAAGTCTGGTTTTCCAAAACCTTACATAGCATGGGTTCGACCCTTAACAATAATGACTCGACAATGTAAATCCTACTGGAATTAAAATATAAAATCCTACGTAAGCAAAGCTTTAAGGTGCTTTTCAACCTACTTATCATTTCGAAAAGTGAGAATCGTACTCAGCTGATTTACACATAGTAAACCTTCAAGTTTTGTGCATGCCAAGTTCTCGGGACTTCAGAACCATCCATAGTCTCCAACTTGTAGGTTCCCCTTCCTTGAATGCTCTTAACCTTGTACGGCCTTTCCCAATTCGGGGCAAGCTTTCCTTTCTGCGCAACGCCAGAGGCCTGTTTGAAGAACCTTTCTTTAACCCTTAGGTTGTAGTGGAACGAAGCCTTTTTCTGATATTTCACTATCTTTGCATGTGCCTCATCTCGCACTTCATCAATTAGATCCAGGGCTAACCTTTGCCCTTCCTCGTTTTCCTCAGCATTGAAAGCTTAAATCCTGGGGGAGGAATGTGATATTTCCACAGGAACAACTACTTCTGCCTCATATACTAACATGAAGAGAGTTTCTCCAGTCGTGACTCTATAGGTAGTCCTATAGGCCCATAGTATCGGGAGTATTTCATCCACCCAGTTATTCCTCGACTTCTCGATCCTCTTTTTTAGTCCATCCAGGATTATTCGATTCGCCACTTCCGCTTGTCCATTGGCTTGCGGGTGAGCCACAGATGTGAATCGTAACTCAATTTCATTCTCCTCACAATACTTCTTGAATTCCTCATTGTTGAGCTGTGTTCCATTGTCAGTGATTAGGATGCGGGGAATTCCATACCGGCACATGATATTTTCCCACAGGAATTGTGCAACCTGCTTAGTTGTGATTTTGGCCAAAGGCTTGGCTTCAATCCACTTAGTAAAATAATCAATGGCTACAATCAGGAACTTCCTTTGTGCCGTGGCCATGGGGAAAGGCCCCAGTATATCCATTCCCCATATAGCAAAGGGGATGGGCGAGTTGATGGAGGTCAGCATCTCGGGGGGTTGTCAGCGGTCACACTTTTTCACATATTATTGGCATCAGCCATTATTTCTGGCCAATAGAAGCCTAAACGGGTCATCTTATGAGCTAGCGCTCTGCCCCCAAGTGTTTCCCACATATAACTACATGCACTCCATGCATTCGTCATTCAGATCAGTGAAGTCCTTAGGGCATGCGTCATTCAGATCAGTTAAGTCCACACACATCCTCCATTTCACATTGGCCTTCTTCACCATTACAGGGTTTGCTAACCATTCTGGAAATTGTATCTCCTCAATGAATCCAGCCTCTAAGAGCTTCTCTACTTCCTATTTTATAGCTTCTTGCCTCTCTGGGGCAAAACTTCTTTTCTTTTGCTTCACTGTCTTCCGATTTGGATCCACATTCAACTTGTGAGTAATCAATTCTGGGTCTATGCCTAACATATCAGCTGCTGACCATGCAAACACATCACTATTTTCCTGCAAAAATTTCACCAACCTCCCTCTAAGGGGCTCCTCTATTGTGGCTCTAACGAAAGTCACCTTCTCAGGATCCTCGGGAGCTAAAGGAATCGAGGCCAAGTCTTCTGCTGGCTTCCCTCTTTTCTCATCATTCTCTCGAATATCCAGATCTTCAATAGGCAGGACCTGCCCCCCAACTCCATCTGCCCTCAGAGAGGCCACATAACAACTTCTAGCCATTTTTTGATCTCCTCTCTCTTCTCCAATCCCATTCCGGGTGGGTAACTTCATAACTGAGTAGTAGGAAGAAGGGACTGCCTTGAAGGCATGTATCCCCGTTCCTCCCATGATTGCGTTGTAAGTTGAACTAGCCTTCACCACCACAAAGTCCAACATCTGTGTTACTTGCCTTGGTTCCTGACCTATTGTTTTTGGCAACTTGATTATCCCTTCCACGGGGCACTTTACTCCAGCAAATCCATATATCGGCATATCGGTAGGGGTTAATTGAGAATCATTTTTACCCATCCTTAAAAAGGTTTCGTGGAGCAAGATATCCACTGAAGCACCATTATCCACTAGGACCCTCTTCAGCGGGCTGTTTTCTATTACTGGTGTTATGACTAGCGGGTCGTCATGAGGAAATTTCACACCCTCTAGGTCAGAATCATCAAAAGCCAATGTTACTTCTGTCCAGGCCCTCTTCGGAGCTTCTCCAATAATATGCATAACTTCCCTGGCATATGCTTTCCTAGAGTTCTTGGATAATCCAGCAGCAGTTGGTCCTCCAAAAATCATGTTTATCACAGGTCTTCGGGGTCGTGGTCCTCCAAAAATTGTATTTATGACTGGTCCCCTGGGCTGGGGATTCCGTCCCTGATCGTCTTGGTCCCTCCTACGATCTTCAAAGTTCTTTCTTCCATTGTTATTCCTATTCCCTGCTTCTCCAATGTATTTGTTCAATCTTCCTTTTCGAATGAGGAACTCAATTTCATCTTTCAGTTGTCTACACTCATCGGTGTCATGACCAACATCTTTGTAAAATCTGCAATACTTCCTCTTATCTAGCTTAGCAGGATCAGCCTTCAAGGGGATCTAGCAACGAATATCTTGATCTTTCTCGATTTCCATTAAGATCTGGCTTTTAAGAGCATTCAGCTTAGCGTATTCAGTGAACTTTTGCCCAGGTCCTCCCTTCTTGGGGGTTGAATCAGGGTTTTGCTCAGTTCTAGGATACTTGTCCTTAGCGATATATTCCAGGTCAGTTTTCCGCTTCTTGCCTCCAGCAGGCTCATTACTCACTACGGTCTTCCTCATGCTCTCTTCCACCTTGATGTACTTCCCGGCCCTATCTTGGAGCTGCAACATGCTTTCAGGGGGGCGCTTGGCCAAGGACATCTTGAAGAATTCATCCTTAGTTCCCTGTTGTAGTGCTATCATGGCTACCTTGTCATCAAGGTCCGGGACTTTTAATGCCTCCTTTGTGAAACGATTCAGGTATTCTCTCAAGGATTCCTTGCTCCCTGTACAATGGTCATGAGGGATTCTGAACTTTTCTCATGCACTCTCCCGCTGATGAACTGCTTAATAAAAGCCTGACTTAATTCTCTGAAGGATCCAATAGAGTTCGGGGGAAAACGACTATACCATCTTTGAGCCATACCCGACTGAAGGGTTTTTAGCACATAAATGCAGCGAAAATATAAACTTAAATCTTAAAAAATAACGAAACCCTCCACAGGATCCATGCGAAAAATATTTAATTCGTAGTTCAGTATGTTTACCTTAATAAGCTTTATATTAATGGAAAGATGGAGGTCTTTAATAGTGATCCAAGAACCACGAGCAGAGATCCTTAGCAGCTGCTCCTCAAGTGTGAAGCACTCCACCGGTATCCACCAAGAAAACGATGTAATGGAGAAGGAGGAGGGGGAGAGAATTAAGGTTTTGTAAAAAAATTTAGGTTGAGGCAAAATAGGGTTTAGCAAAATTTTCAGCTGAAAATTTTCCCATAAAATATTATTATTATTAACCCTTTATTATTCTCATTAATAATTAAAACACCTTTTAATTATTAATCCTTTTTCTAAACACTTTAGAAATAATTCTCTCTCTTGATTTAATTTCTAAAAATTAAATTTTTAATTAATAATATTAAGAAATTTTCTTAATTAATTTATAATCAATTAAATCTCATTTAATCAATTATTAAATTTTCCAATTAATTATTTATTTCATAAATAAATAATTATCAAGCCATTATTAATTAATACCTCCACCATTAAATCATTCTCTTTTATGGTGTGACCCTGTAGGTTCAATATTAAGCCGATAGTAGAAATAAATAATAATAAAACTATTTTATCATTATTTATATAAATTCTCTAATTCATTAAATATGATTAATTAATTAATCATATTTATTCTATATCGTGAGTGATACTTCTCAGCATATCGCAACTATCCGGATAATACGAATTCACTGCTTATAATACCAAGAACCTATTCAGTGAGTAGTTACCATACAATTAATTCCTTCTACCCTGCAATATCATGATTAAATACAAGGCATGGAACTTGTGTCAAGCCTATCTTATTTAATCACTTGCTTTTCCATTCACTATGCTTAGTTCTATTTAATGTAAATTAGAAAGTCCTTTCTAATTTCATTCACTGTAATAACCCCAATTTTTGGAATTTTTTTAGTAACCCTTATGAATAGTGTTTTGCTGAGTATGCTGAATAAGAAAACTTTCCATGCCACACTATGTAAGGGTTCTCCTATTGTTATTCTGAGATCTTATTAGTACTTTATATGGGATATAAGTGTATGTAAAGATCGTCATAATCCAAATTCGAACACTTTGATTTTTTCCCAAAATCCACCAGATACCGAAAGAATTGAGTATAAGGTAACATGATAAAGGGATTTAAATTCAAGGATTATAAGAGGGGATCATAAAAAGGAATATAATGTATTGAGAAAGGTTAAGGGAACCCAAGTAATAAGATCCCGGGTATGATCCCTCAAACAATAAACGAGAACGAAAGTTAAGCGAACCGTATAACAGATCAGCGGTCATTAGCAAGTGATTAGGAGTTAATCAAAGAGTTAGTGGAGGGTGATGTCATCTCACCAACAAGAAGAGGACAAGTGTGGACTGATGACATAAGGGACTGACTTAAGCATGACAAAAAAAGGAGGGATTAGTTGGTTGATTGTGAACCATTCATTCTTTACCATGGTAAAAAGTTAATTAAACAAAACAAAAGGATGTCAACCAGGAAAAACAAATCAAAAACACAAAACACAAAGTTGACCTTCATTATCCAACAAGAAGCTCTCGGCTTTTCTTCATTTTCAAGGAGAAAAAATCAAAATCCAAGATCCAAGCATTGTTAGATCATGAGGTAATTATCCAAGGGTCCTTATACATAGATATAGCTATCCCATGAATCTAATCTTCAAATTCATTCACAATCTCTTCCTAAAAATCATGGAAGAAGAGGGTGAATAGTGTTTTTCAAGAACTTAAATTTTTGTTCTTGAGTTTTTGTTTAGATTAAGCTTGGATAAGGACTTTCAAGGGTGATTCCAAGCTAGTTAATTGATTCTCCACTCTCCAAGGAAGGTATAACCCCTCCAAACCCTAACTTTACTTTGAATATTAGGTTTAGTTTTGTTGTTATGATTGAGAAGCATGATTCTTGTAGACTTAGAGTGTGGTTGGTTTTGTAATGAGTTGGAGTTGTAAATCTTGGATTATTGATTAATGAACTTAAGTATAGTTTTAATTCATGTTGAGAATAATATAAATTGGAGAACTTGAGGTGTTGGGGCTGTTATAGTATGGTATGGATGGATTTTGGTTGTATGAATGAATTGTGGTTGATTGGTGGTTGGTTTGGAGTAGAATAAAAATTTGTAATCGCGTAAACATAGCCGTCGTAATGTCCAATTTACTTTAGACTATTTTGCTCTTAACATCAGGACCCGAGAACTCCCTGTTAGATTTTGACTATTGCCATGATTAAATAGTTCATGTTACGAGTTTCGTTTTGATATGTGGTTCGTTTGAATCCGATGTACGGTTTAGGAGAAACGACCGTTTTAAGTAACGGCGTTTCCCGAACGAACCTTTACCCTCGCCTTACTTTGAAACATAGGTTAAAGACCTTAAAGGACTAATTGGAGTATGAATCATTTATGTAAACTGTATTAGGCAGTTTGTAAGGCACTCGCAAAAGAAACGCCTTAAATCCTTAATGGTTAATTTATTAAAAATGATGGAGCCGAGGGTACTCGAGCGACTTAAGTGAATCGTTAAGCGCAAAGCGAACGTTAGGGTTCAATTGGTTAAAGTCTAGTTTCTTAAGCGACTGTGGTTTAATTCCGGCTTATGTTGTTGTTCATAGGTTACCGGACCCACTCTAAGCTTAAGTCTACCCCGGAGCACTCAGGCAAGTTTTTTACCCGTTATACTGTTGTTATGATGTAAATATATGTATATGCATTATCTTGTGATAAGTGCATGATTGTTATTAGCAAATCTTGAGACTCAAGATGATAATGTCTTTGGGAGAGTTTATAAGAGATTTTGAGAAAATGGAAATAGAAGTGAAGGTAACCGGAGCCGGTACCGAAAAGCTGTTTGAGATTGCAATACAGCCCGAATTATTGGAAAAGAACATATTGTGCCAGAAAAAGTGATGAATGAAGGCAGAGAGCCAACAAATAGATAAGAGATTAATACCGAGAAAGATGATAAGGGAATAATGAGGTATTCCTACAGAATTTGGGTTCCAAATCTTCAAGAGCATAAAGATGAGATCTTAGATGAAAGCTAGTTTGAGGAATAAGATTTATAGCAAACCCTGAACGTGATAGTCAGGGAGGTCGCCATCAAGATAGAAGGAACCCTAACATAATGAAGTGGAAAATGAGGAT
>NW_027418086.1:0-20796 GCF_009905375.1 Apium graveolens
AATATTAGTTGAATATTCATTCGAGAACTTATGACTCCGTTTATTTTATTTAATGAATATTAGTTGAATATTCATTAGAGGACTTAAGACTCTGTTTATTTTAATTAATGAATATTAGTTGAATATTTATTCGAGGACTTATGACTCCGTTTATTTACTAATTAATATTCTTTATTTTATTAAAGAATAATGTTTCGATAATTAAACTTATTTTTGATTATTCAAATAATGATCATACTTTCGTATAAGTATACCTTTGGTTATTTAATATCCATTTCAAGTATGAGTTTTAAAACTTTTACTTCAATTATTTTTATAAGGATTATCCTTATGGGAATATTATTTAAATAATAATATTCAGATATTTTCTAATATATCGGGACTGATTTATTTCTTTAAATCAGCATTACTCCAAACATTCTTAAAAATGTTTTCGAGTCTTCAAAATGATTTTTAAAAGTTAGAGCGGATCCCAAAACTCATTTTTATATTTAAGATCTTCCTTTCAAAGTGGATTTAAATACTCGCTCAAAACCTGAGGGATCCGGCTCTATGATGTATTTTATATTCGCAACGTGGTTGCTGTTTTGAGATAACAATTTGATTACTTGCCCAATGTTCGGGAAGTAAGTCCATCTGATTGAGTCGGTATAAGCGACAGGCCGGGGTACGGTCTATGAAGGTGTAAGAGGCTGGGTGACAGTCCATCCACGCGTGAGTGGCCGGGTAACGGTCTAGCGCGAGGTCCGAATGCGGCCAGGGTGATGACCGGCGAGGAATTCATCCATCTACAGTAGAAAAGGTTACTTATTGGTATCTTTGCCTGATCAGCAAGATATCGGGTTTATGCCATAATTCTTTTCCTTTCCAAAAATTCATTGGATGTTGCAAACTCTGTTCATACTTTACATGACAGAGGTTTTCAGGAAATGTATAAGAGATATATATGTGGATAAATATATCGGGACTTAATGAAGTATCTCATAACTTCATTTCATTCAATAATATTTCAAAGATTTAATCTATTCAAATCTTATCTTGTAGTCTCATCTATGTGATGAACTGTCGAAAACTCATTATACTCTGAACGGTGGTAGTTCAAGTAGTTTTATAAATGATATAAGTATAGTGAAGTATTTGGTAACTTCATCCCTTGTTTTGCTTATATCCAGTTAGTAATTATCTTACACTTGATAAAGGATTTTAGTAAGTTATCCATTTAGATACTTGTATTATTATTTACACTATATATTATCTTGCAAGCTGTAATGCTCACTCTTGCTTTATTTCTTCATCACACAACAACAGTTAGGAAAGATGGCCAGACTCAAGCAGACCCAGCGCAAGAGCGTGGGAAGCGCCCCACGCCTTCCTGTTGAGATCATAGCTGCTATAGCTGCAGAGGTAGATCTATCTGTAGATCAGACCTTCTACTTTTGGGAATCAATTATGTATTATTATAACTTGTGGCAGATAATGGCAATTAATTGTAAACTTATCAAGTAATCATTTTGGGTTGTAATAACTTTTAAATTGTGGATTCAAGAACTTGTACTTATTTCAATTTCATCTCTGAGACTATAACGGGTTGTGGTGTGTGTTAGTGGGGGGTCACAGCATGTTGTTATTTATTATTAATTAAGTTAAGTGATATTGTGGAAAGAAAGACCGTGACGACCCGGATCCCCGACCCCGAATCTGGGGGTGTTACAGATAAGACCATTTTGGCTATCCATTGAAGGAGCAGCTTTACTTAGAAATAAGTTTAGTATTGTAGCACATTTTATTCTCTGTATTTAAGTTGTAATTCTTAGATGTTGTGGGAAATTATCAGTCATGTTGGCCACTAGTGGATATGCAAATAGGAGGGCTAATTGTAAATATTTCATGCCTTGTAATTTTGTATAAGTGAAGTAGTATCAACTGATATTAAAGGCCTTCAACGGATGAGAAGCAAAGCTTCAACGGATGTCTCTAAAGCTTTAAAGGATAACATCCATCAACAGATGAGTGCTTCAACGGATAAAGCTTCAACTGCTAATGCATCAACGGATAAAGCTTCAATGGATAAAGCTTCAACGGATAAAGCATCAACGGATGAAAGCTTTAACGGATGCTTAGTTCAAATAGCAGTTGATAGTGACAATTCATAAGCTGACAGAGGCACATGGGTTGACAAAGACAAACTGGAATGTGGCAGCCTCTAGGAGGAATCAAGAAAATGCAGCATTTCCATTCTGGTGCAAACAAGGAAGTATTCAAAGATTCACAGCTAAACCTAAATTGCATTGATAGAGAAATGAAGAAGAAATATGTGAAGAATCTTTTAATTGTATTTTACAGTTTTGTCTTCACTTGTAAACTTGGTGATCTATAAACCAAGTAGCAGCTAGTAATTAGATGTGTGAATTTTCCAGAGCTGTTTAGAAAAATCCAGAGAGAAAATCATCTAGTTTGTAATAGGACGGAGCTGTGATTTAATTCTTTGAATCACAGATTTTCTGAAATAACACATCTCTAGTGGAACAACAAATCCACCAGAAAAGTTTTTATGTATGTTGTGTTCTTTACATTTCTGTTTGAATATATATCTGTCTGCATTAGCTGAAAGCAATTCACACACACTTGTTCATTAAAACACATAGCCTAGAAACTGCTCAAAACTTGAAAAAGTTTTGAGATTTACATTCAACCCCCCTTCTGTAAATCTCATTGTTAGTTCACTGGGAATAACAATTGGTATCAGAGCAAGCTCTTAACATACAAAGAGTTTAAAGATCTATTCTGCTAACATCATGAGTAAGAAGGATATTGGTGTAAAGATCCCAATCCTGGAAAGAGATAACTATCATCACTGGAAAGTGAAGATGCATTTACATCTTCTCTCTCAAGATGAAAGCTACATCAACTGCATTGAAAATGGTCCTCACATCCCTCACAAGGTGGCCACAGCTGCTACTGCAACAGTTGCTGTTGGACAGTCTATTTCCAAGCCAAAAGCAGAATGGACTATTGAAGATATTGAAGAGTTTCACAAGGACAAGAAAGCCATGAACATTCTGTTTAATGGCCTAGATCAAGATATGTTTGACAATGTCATTAACAGCCAAACTGCTAAGGAAATTTGGGATACTGTGCAACTTATCTGTGAAGGTACTGAGCAAGTTAGAGAAAACAAAATGCAGCTTCTCATTCAACAGTATGAATATTTTCATTTTGAAGAAGGAGAATCATTGAATGACACCTTTAACAGATTTCAGAAACTGTTGAATGGATTGAAGCTGTATGGCAGAGTGTACCAAGTTAAGGACTCCAATTTAAAATTTCTGAGGTCTCTACCAAAGGAATGGAAGCATATGACTCTTTCTCTAAGAAATTCTCAAGATTATAAGGACTTCACACTTGAAAGATTTTATGGAATTTTGAAGACATATGAATTTGAGATGGAGCAAGATGAGCTGTTGGAAAAGGGAAAGAGAAATGGAGGATCAGTTGCACTTGTAGCTGACAATGAGAAGATTGAAGCCAGGAATGAGGAAAAGATAATGCCAAGTCTCAAAATTGGCCCAAGCAAATCAGAATCAAGCAAGGGAAAGGAGCAAGTAGCTGAAGATGAAGACAATTCCAGTCAAGATGACCCTGATGATGTTGATGAACATCTGGCTTTTGTAATAACCCCAATTTTTGGAAATTTTGAAACCCTTATGAATAGTGTTTTTGCTGAATGAGAAAACTTTTCATGCCACACTATGTAGGGGTTCTGATATGGATATTCTGAGATTTTATGAGTACTCTATATGGGATATAAGTGTATGTAAAGATCGTCAGAATCCAAATTCAAACACTTTGATTTTTCTCGGAAATCCACTAGATACGGAAAGAAGTGAGTATAAGGAAGCAGGATAAAAAGGATTATAATTAAAGGATTATAATAGAGGATCATAAAAAGGAATATAATGTATTGAGAAAGGTTAAGGGAACCTAAGTAATAAGATCCCGGGTATGATCCTTCAAACGATAAACGAGAACGAAAGTTAAGCGAACCGTATAACAGATCAGCGGTCATTAGGCAAACAATTAGGAAGTTAATCAAAGGGATTAGAGAGAGTGATGTCACCCAACCAATGAGAAGAGGACAAGGAGGGAAAGATGACATCACCACATGACATGGGCATGACATGGGAAGGAAGGAGATGTGGTGGCTTTTTAACCACACAAAATCAAGGGCAACTAGGTAATTAACTAAAACAAACACAAAATCAAACCAACCAAGCCAATCAAATCATTTTCATCAAAAATCAAAAAGAAACCAAGGCATTGTTCTTCATAGCTCTCGGCTTTTTACTATTGCAAAGGGAGAGAAATTCAAAATCAAAGATCCAAGCCTCCTAAATTGGTAAGATAATTCCCTAATCATCTTTATACTTAGTTAGGGCTATATCATGAGTTTAAGCCATCAATTCCTTCTCAATCTTCTTCATTTAATCAATGAAGAAGACAATGAATAGTGTTTTCAAGTTTTTAACTTGAAATTTTCTTGATTTCCTTGAAGATCCAAGCATTCCTAAGACTTCTCAAAGCTTCTTAAGGCTTCCTAGCTCCTCCCACCACTTCAAAGAAGGTATATCATCTCCAAACCCTAGATTCCTATGTATTATAAGATGATTTTGATTAGTAGGGTGATATTGTAGCTTAATGTTTGTGATTTAGAGTTTGGGATTGAAATGGTATTGAAATGGAATGGTAAATGTTGTTGTTTTGGTTAAAAGATTGTAGTATAGTTAAATTCAAGCTTAGGCATAAGTATGAAGGTTAAAATTGAATTGGTTGGGGCTGATATGATGTGATAAGGATGGATGTTGGTTGTATGTTTGATTTGAGGTTGAATTGGGTTGGTTTTGAATGGTTTTAAATTGGGAAATCGCGTAAACATAGCCGTCGTAACATCCGATTTTCTTTAGACTGTTTTTGTGCATAACATTAGGACCCGAGAACCCCCTTCTAGATTATGATCATTGCCATTTTTAGATAGCTCATGTTACGAGCTTCGTTTTGATATGTAGTTCGTTCGATTCCGATGCACGGTTTAGGAGAAACGACCGTTTCAAGTAACGGCATTTCGCGAACGAAACTTTTCCCCTCGCCTTACTTTGAAACATAGGTTAAAGACCAAAAATGGTTAATTAATGTATGAAACATTTATGGTAAGTGTGTTAGGCAGTTGGTAAGACACTCGCGAAGGAATCGCTTTAAAACTCGTAATGGTTAATTTATTAAAAATGGTGGAGCCGAGGGTACTCGAGTGACTTAAGAGAATCAGTAAGCGCAAAACGAGCGTTAGAGTCTGAGTTGGTTAGAGTATAGATTTACAAGTGACTTTGGTTTAATTCCAACTTACTTGTTGTTTATAGGTTACCAGACTCGTCCCGAGCCATTCGTAACCCCCAGTCGCTCAGGCAAGTTTTCTACCCGTTATACTGTTGTGGTGATGTATATGTGTATATGCATTATCTTGTGATAGTGCATGATTGTTATTAGCAAATTTTGCGATATATTGGAGCATGCTGATATGGTATATATGCATGTCTGTTTCGTAATCTGGTTATCTATCTGTTGATTTCAATGCTTATAGTTGCATAATACCTATTCTAGAAATAAGCAAGTAGTTGCGTATACCCTTAGTATAGGGGATAAAAGGTGAACATATCTCTAAACCGGGAGTCGATGTTCCCGAGTATATTATATATATACACATATATTTATATATATATATGGTTATAGTTTTTAAAACTATTGATCGAATAAGGTTTATTCGATACCTTTATTTTACTTAATTGAATATTAATTCGAGTATTCATTCGAGGGCTTATGACTCAGTTCATTTTATTATTTGAATATTCATTCGAGGGCTTATGACTCAGTTTATATTATTATTGAATATTACTTGGATATTCATTTGAAGATGTATGACTCCTTTATTTTATGAATATTATTTATAGTATTCATTCGATGTATTATGACTCCGCTTATTACTTAATAATATTCTTTATTGTATTAAAGAATAAGGTGTCGATAATCAAACTTATTTTTGATTATTCAAATAAAGATATTACTTTCGTATAAGTATATCTTTGATTATTTGCTATTCATTCGAGTATAAGTTTTCCAACTTCTACCTCCAATATTCTTTATGGGAATATTATTTAAATAATAATATTCAGATATTTCTTTCATATTGGAACTGATTTATTTCATAAATCAGCATTACTCCAAACATTCTTAAAAATGTTTTCGAGTCTTCAAAATGAATTTAAAAAGGGTAGAGCGGATCCCAAAACTTGTTTTCAAATTCAAGATCTTCCATTTTAAGGGAACTTGAATACTCGCTCAAAAATCTAAGGGATCCGGCTCTATGGTGTATTTTATATTCGCAACAAGGTTGCAGTTTTGGTAAATGAATTGATTACTTACCCAACGTTCGGGAAGTAAGTCCATCTATTGAGTCGGCATAAGCAACATGGGCTCAGTGGGCGTCCATGATAGTGTAAGTGGCTCAGTGGGAGTCCATCAAATGCATAAGTGGCTGAGTGGCAGTCCAGCATAAGGTCCTATTGCGACCAGGGTGATGACCAGTGGGGAATTTGTCCATCTACTAGTAGAAAAGGTTACTTATTGGTATCTTTGTCTGATCAGCAAGATATCAGGTTTATGCCAAAATTCTTTCCTTTCCAAATTTATTGGATATTGCAATTCTGTTCATACTTTACATGACAGAGGTTTTCAGGAAATGTATATATATAGGTGTATATATATGTCGGGACTTAATGAAGTATCTCGTAACTTCATTATATAATGATATTCAAAGATTGAATCTATTCAAATCTTGTCTTGTAGTCTCATCTATGTGATGAACTTTTGAAACTGATTATAACTTGAACGGTGGTAGTTCAAGTAGTATTTGGGAAAGATATAAGTATATTGGGGTATCTTGTAACTTCATCTTTTAAACTTATATCTAATTAATAATTGTCTTATGAATGACAAAGATTTTCAGAAAAACGTTGAGACAAGGTTAGATATATGAGATCACCTTGCAACGATATTTTTTGTATACAGTTATACACTGGGACTTTGTGTATATTATGCATGGAAGAGGACTTTTAATATTTTGAAAAGTATATATGTATATATATATACTTAATATTTTGCGACTTCATCGCATTAAGATATCAACTTGGTTCATTTCTTTTGACCAAGACTTTCATGAGTATTATGAGAAGGCTCATATATTGTTAATCATTATACATATTATTTTGGTGGGCTTGCTGCTCACCCTTGCTTTCTTCTTTCATCACACAACATCAGATAGATAAGATGAACAGGACCAAGCTCCCAATTCGCAAGCGGATAGGAAACGTTCCGCAGCTTTCTGGAAGCGTTGAGGCCGCTGTAGCTGAGGTAGAAATTACCAATAGGCTAAGTTTTCAACTAATAATGTACCAGACTTATGTATATTATGAATTGTAATAATGGCAAAGAAATGTAAATTTATCCAGAAAACCTTTTAAGGTGTATTGACATATAATTGTGGAATAAAACGACTTGTGATTATTTTTGGATATTCATCTCTGAGACTATAACTTGTGGTGTGTGTGTTTATTGTGGGGTCACAGTATAGAGTAGTTGATTGTGTATTAAGATTGGGTGTTATTAAGGGAAATGGATCTCGTGACAACCCGGATCCCCGACCCCGGATTTGGGGGTGTTACAGAAGTGGTATCAGAGCTAAGCGTTATAAACCTCAGAGATGATGTGACGTTAAGATAATAAAAACTCTTGCCAAGTTCCTAGTCGGGATACCTAACGTAGTACTGACAGTTAAAACCCTAATGGGAACCCTTATAAATATCGTGATAGAAGCGTAGTTCGTTATCGTATATGGTAGCGGGACTCCGAACCCTGAGGTTGAGGAGCAACAACACGATGATGTTTTATTACTTATTGGAGATCAGATTATGGATCCGATAGAGCGTCCTAACGCGGGATCGGATCATGTTCATGTTGAGGATGTTGTCCTAGAAGGGATAGTTGCTGAGGAGGATCCCATGGAGGATCCTGACAAGAATGAATAAATGACCACTGATGAATTGATGACCATGGTTAGGTCGACTACCAGAGGTAGAATTGGTCGGTCACTATCGGAGGTTCGTTCAAGTTTGTAAAGATAGTAGCCCCCTTTAACGCGGCTTACTCGTAAGACTGAGAAGTTTGAATGGACAGAGAAATACGAGAACAACTTTCAAGAACTGAAGCAAAGATTGGTGACAACCCCTATAATGGCGTTGCCGGATGGAAAAGGAGATTTTGTGATGTGTAGTGACGCTTCGCATAAGGAATTAGGGTGCTTCTTATACAGCACAACAAGGTAATCGCGTACGCATCAAGACAATTAAGGGAATATAAAATTCGATATCCCTACCCATGAGCTTGGGCTCGTGGCAATAGTTTTGCCCTAAATATTGGAGGCACTACTTGTATGCAGAGAAGTACGAGATTTACACAAGCCATAAGTGCTCTAGTGCATTTTCATGCAGAAAGAGCTCAATATGCGCCAAATGAGGTGGTTAGAGCTAATCAAGGATTACGATTATGAGATTCTTTATCATTCGGGGAAAGCCAATGTGGTGGCTGATGCCCTTAGTAAAAAGGAGAGACTCAAGATGATAATGTCTTTGAGAGAGTTTATAAGAGATTTTGAGAAAATGGAAATAGAAGTGAAGGTAACCGGAGCCGGTACCGAAAAGCTGTTTGAGATTGCAAGACAGACCGAATTATTATAAAAGAACATATTGTGCCAGAAAAAGTGATGAATGAAGGCAGAGAGCCAACAAATAGATATGAGATTAATACCGAGAAAGATGATAAGGGAATAATGAGGTATTCCTATAGAATTTGGGTTCCAAATGTTTAAGAGCTTAAAGATGAGATCCTAGATGAAAGTCATAGTTCAAGGAATAAGATTTAGGGCAAACCCTGAATGTGATAGTCAGGGAGGACGCCATCAAGATAGAAGGAACCCATAACATAATGAAGTGGAAAATGAGGATTTTAACGTATAAGATAACCCCAAGTATGGGAGAAGGATGAAACATTTCATACTGAGAAAATAGAAGTCGAGCAAGATAAGGAGACCCGAGACGGTACTCCTATATGGAAATTCATGGAACTGTCTAAACAGAACTTATACTTTTATTCCCAACCACCACCTTAAGGAAACAATGCGGTAGGAAATCCTTTCATGACCTTTAAGTCGCTAAGCTCTCAGAGTTCCAAGGAACAGTTTGACCCAGTCGAGGCAAGAGCCTGGCTAAAGGAAATATAGGAATTATTTGAGATTCTAAATGATTGACGAAGCACAAAAGACTGTTTTTGTCACTTACCCCCGTAAGAGAGAGGCCACCCGTTGGTGAAAGGCCAAGAAAGGCACGGAGCCAGAGGTTATAATAAACTGAGTAAAGTTCAGACAATTGTTTTCGGGAAAGTACTTCCCAAGGTTATGGAGGTAGTGTAAAAGCTTTAGAGCCAGAACAAAAGCGGACGAGTATGATGAATTATGAATCTAAGTTGTAAAAGTTGTCAAGATTCGTTCTGAGGACACGAATCCAGAATGACGGGATGTTTGAAATCAATGCTTATGTTGTGTTGGTTCATGTAATGGTTGTAATGGAAACAAAAATAAAAGAATGAAAAGGGAAGGAGTATAAAGGGATATAAAGGAAATAGAGTTGAGAAGTGATAAGGGAGTTAGGTATGGGAAACCCTAAGAAACCCTTGCAATAAATATAGAGAAGTGTATCATCATCAGCGCGATGGTGACCGATCATGAGATAAATTCAAGGTTTGAAGGCGTAAGCGATATGTAAAGTTAATTCCCTTGAAGTTGACAGTATTCGATGAAAATTTGAGATAGATCGATTGATTAATAAGGAAACACGGATGGACTGAGGAGACAAGAAAATAAGAAATTAGGAAAATTGGATGAAGGAAGTGACCTTCAAGAATGTGAAGTGTAAGACCGGGGGCATGATACCCAGAAAGGGAGACGCCAGGTATGAAAGATATCCCAACATTGAGATGACTGTTGAGATAAATAAAAGAGGTAAATGAGTAGTTAGAACTAAAAGGTTCACGTTGAACACGACAAACATCTTCTAGAACATCCCTGTTATCATTACTGAATCAGGCAAGAAAAGCGGATAACCGTTCTTATCTTTTGGAGGCCATATTGATTGACCTCATTTTGAATACAGATGTTATTGTGAAATTAGGCATATACTATCGAGGTGGGAATGATTGAATAAGATACCCTTATCAGGGATATATGACTTGATTTATCCATGGAAGGATGCATGTACCTTTTAAAGGTGGAATTAAGGATAGAACATCGGTAACTTAAAATGAATCCTCGGGGAATGCATAAAGGTTGGAATTTCACCCTTAATAGGGATAGTGTGAGTTTTGACAGTATGAATTGGAAAGGATTAAGGTAATAACAACCTTTAAGAATCAGTGGAGAAATTTTTCAGAAGTATATAGACAATGATTCTGGTATTAATAAATGGTATCTTGATATGCCCTGTATCTAGGGAATACAGGAGGAATGATTCGAGGATAACCTTAGAGGTTTTACAAGGAGAAAGGTAATATTCAAAATTCTCAAGAATAAAAATGTTGATAAAGGAAATATGACATAATTATAATGATGCCAAGTGGGGCACGTGTTAAACCACGAGAAAGTATGGATCGAACCAGTAAAGGTCGAAATTGTTCAGGGCAATTAGGGCCTAGGATAAAAGATGTTCTAAGTATGATTGAGAGTCAGTCGTGACAGTGATTAACCTCTAAAGACTGAGGCAATAACTTATGGAAAAATGGTGATATTTTTTTTACTCATCAGATTTTAAGGAAAACATCTTCACACAAGTAGTGATTGGAAATGAGGTAGAAAATTTAGTGAAGGTGGTTAAAATGACATTGATTGTAAGGAAATATTACTATCAAGAAAGGCCAAAGAGGTGGCCGACACTTTAAGTGTAAGAAGACAATTATAGGCGCTCGTGCCAGAGGAATATAGTGATAATGGTTAAGGCTGTGAAGGTTGTATTATGGTGTGGAAGATTGACATTCCTTCTGATGATTGTGTGATACTCAACCGTGATAGTAGTTGGGTAAAGATTAATTTTTGTAATCACCGTGAGCGGGCTATCTATCTTAGAGGGTCATATCTTAAGATAAGTCAGGACCATGTTACGAAAGGACTAAATGAACCTTTGAGCTTCATGTCTCCTAATAAAGACATATGGTTAATAATGGTATTAACCTGCTATCGTCGCTTTCATTGAAACTCTTCTGCAATTTTATCTGCTTCATGTCATATGTACGTCAAGTTCAGGAGTGTTCTTCATGAATCATGAACGGTGATCATGTTACCTCCTTAGAAGAATTCGATACGAGATGTATGGACTCCATATGGTTAGCTATTAAGACTTCATGGAAAATGAATGACTATAGTAGGTCAACGATGGACCCTAGTAATGCAGGAATGATTCTGCGGGTAATGAGCTAATTAATTACAACCGTAAGAGTTGTATTGGAATGGATGTTGAGATTAAGTACCACTAATCGGGTTGTGGTGATGTATAAGTTATCATTGATAGACTAATTAAGTCGATTATCTACCTATTGAATACTTATTCCTTCTTATCAATAGAGAGTCGTATTACTATACGAGGAAGGTTGCAGTGCAAGCATAGAATTTTAGTAACGGTGATGTCTAGAATGAAAACCCAGATTCGATTTTCGATGTCGAGGGAGTTTCAAAGGTGATTGTGTATAAGCTCGAGCAAGAGCATGGGTCCATAGAATGATGGATGGAATAGTAAATATTTAAGCATGTAAAATGTGATGCTATAATATTTGATGTTGATATAAATACACATATGTTTTGCTCTTCTATATCAAACCTCTATAGTTCAGAGGTAGGTTCCAAGCCAGATATTTGGTGGCAGTATATTTTTTTTTTCACATATACAATTCTCTTCAATTCGTTCTTTTCTCTTCTTTTCATTTCATATAAGCTGAGAAGAACAACCCTTCCAGAAGGGGAGGTATTGCCGAATGACTATCTATCTGTGTGATAGAAGCCGAGTAGGATACCATATATTGTTTAATTGCTTGTCAAGTACTAAAGGCTGGCCACCTTCTGTACTAACTATGCAATGTAACAAGTGTTCATGATCATAGTGATCTCTCAATAAATTCTTTTACTTCTATATGAAGGACTAAGCTTTCGAAGATAGAAGCAGCTGAAAAAGGAGTAGTAAAGTTGTGGTGGTATGCGGAATGGAAACACATTCGTGATACTAAGGTTGACGAGGTTATTAAAAGGTTATAGAACGCTAACGAGCAAAAGTATAACCAGTATAATATTAGGAACGGAAGGTAGTAGCGATTACGAACTGGAAAAGAATGGGTATTGAGAAGCAAAAGCTCTAATGCTAAAAGCTATAATGATAGTCTGTGCAATAGACTTGAAAAAAATTGGAATGATCACTTAACACGGATTGAGTTTTCTTACGACAATAGATCTTATGTCATTATCGAGTTGTCGCCTTATGAGATCCTTGAGGGAAGACAATATCGATCTCCCTTATGTTAGGATGAAGTTGTAGAGCGCAAGATGCTCGGACCCGCAGTAGTCCAAAGGACCAAGGATATAATAGATCTAATCAGAGGACGACTGGTAGTAACCCAAGATGGACATAAGAAGTATGTTGATTTGACACGAAAGGACAAAGAATAGGAAGTAGGGGACCTAGTGTTGTTAAAGGTATCCCCTTGGAAACCCTTGGAAAGGATTGATGAGATTCGGAAAGAAATGAAAGCTAAGTCCACAATTTGTCGGACCCTTGGATATATTAAGAAGTATTGGGAAGTTATCATATGAGCTAGCCTTACCCCAGAACATGTAGCAAGTCATAACGTATTTCACGTATCAATATTAAGGAAGTGTAATTCGGATGCCAGATAAATAGGGGCATATGAGCGCATAGACATGCAACCAGACGTAACCTATATGGAGCAACCAGGAAGGGTTATAGATTGAAAAAAGGAACAAGTGTTTAGGAGAAGGGTTATCAAACTATTCAGAGTTTGATGGAAGAACCACAATGTGGGAAAATTTACTTGAGAATTAGAAAGTGCAATACTAAGAAAGTATCCCTATTCATTTCTATCTGATTCCGGGACGGAATCCTTTTAAGGAGGGGAGATTGTAATAACCCCAATTTTTGGAAATTTTGAAACCCTTATGAATAGTGTTTTTGCTGAATGAGAAAACTTTTCATGCCACACTATGTAGGGGTTCTGATATGGATACTCTGAGATTTTATAAGTACTCTATATGGGATATAAGTGTATGTAAAGATCGTTAGAATCCAAATTCAAACACTTTGATTTTTCTCGGAAATCCACTAGATACGGAAAGAAGTGAGTATAAGGAAGCAGGATAAAAAGGATTTAAATTAAAGGATTATAATAGAGGATCATAAAAAGGAATATAATGTATTGAGAAAGATTAAGGGAACCTAAGTAATAAGATCCTGGGTATGATCCTTCAAACGATAAACGAGAACGAAAGTTAAGCGAGCCGTATAACAGATCAGCGGTCATTAGGCAAACAATTAGGAAGTTAATCAAAGGGATTAGAGAGAGTGATGTCACCCAACCAATGAGAAGAGGACAAGGAGGGAAAGATGACATCACCACATGACATGGGCATGACATGGGAAGGAAGGAGATGTGGTGGCTTTTTAACCACACAAAATCAAGGGCAACTAGGTAATTAACTAAAACAAACACAAAATCAAACCAACCAAGCCAAGCAAATCATTTTCATCAAAAATGAAAAAGAAACCAAGGCATTGTTCTTCATAGCTCTCGGCTTTTTACTATTGCAAAGGGAGAGAAATTCAAAATCAAAGATCCAAGCCTTCTAAATTGGTAAGATAATTCCCTAATCATCTTTATGCTTAGTTAGGGCTATATCATGAGTTTAAGCCATCAATTGCTTCTCAATCTTCTTCATTTAATTAATGAAGAAGACAATGAATAGTGTTTTCAAGTTTTTAACTTGAAATTTTTCTTGATTTCCTTGAAGATCCAAGCATTCCTAAGACTTCTCAAAGCTTCTTAAGGCTTCCTAGCTCCTCCCACCACTTCAAGGAAGGTATATCATCTCCAAACCCTAGATTCCTATGTATTATAAGATGACTTTGATTAGTAGGGTGATATTGTAGCTTAATGTTTGTGATTTAGAGTTTGGGATTGAAATGGTATTGAAATGGAATGGTAAATGTTGTTGTTTTGGTTAAAAGATTGTAGTATAGTTAAATTCAAGCTTAGGCATAAGTATGAAGGTTAAAATTGAATTGGTTGGGGCTGATATGATGTGATAAGGATGGATGTTGGTTGTATGTTTGATTTGAGGTTGAATTGGGTTGGTTTTGAATGGTTTTAAATTGGGAAATCGCGTAAATATAGCCGTCGTAACGTCCGATTTTCTTTAGACTGTTTTTGTGCATAACATTAGGACCCGAGAACCCCCTTCTAGATTATGATCATTGCCATGTTTAGATAGCTCATGTTACGAGCTTCGTTTTGATATGTAGTTCGTTCGATTCCGATGCACGGTTTAGGAGAAACGACCGTTTCAAGTAACGGCATTTCGCGAACGAAACTTTTCCCCTCGCCTTACTTTGAAACATAGGTTAAAGACCAAAAAGGGTTAATTAATGTATGAAACATTTATGGTAAGTGTGTTAGGCAGTTGGTAAGACACTCGCGAAGGAATCGCTTTAAAACTCGTAATGGTTAATTTATTAAAAATGGTGGAGCCGAGGGTACTCGAGTGACTTAAGAGAATCAGTAAGCGCAAAACGAGCGTTAGAGTCTGAGTTGGTTAGAGTATAGATTTACAAGTGACTTTGGTTTAATTCCAACTTACTTGTTGTTTATAGGTTACCAGACTCGTCCCGAGCCATTCGTAACCCCCAGTTGCTCAGGCAAGTTTTCTACCCGTTATACTGTTGTGGTGATGTATATGTGTATATGCATTATCTTGTGATAGTGCATGATTGTTATTAGCAAATTTTGCGATATATTGGAGCATGCTGATATGGTATATATGCATGTCTGTTTCGTAATCTGGTTATCTATCTGTTGATTTCAATGCTTCTAGTTGCATAATACCTATGCTAGAAATAAGCAAGTAGTTGCGTATACCCTTAGTATAGGGGATAAAAGGTGAACATATCTCTAAACCGGGAGTCGATGTTCCCGAGTATATTATATATATATACATATATTTATATATATATATATGGTTATAGTTTTTAAAACTATTGATCGAATAAGGTTTATTCGATACCTTTATTTTACTTAATTGAATATTAATTCGAGTATTCATTCGAGGGCTTATGACTCAGTTCATTTTATTATTTGAATATTATTTGAATATTCATTCGAGGGCTTATGACTCAATTTATATTATTATTGAATATTACTTGGATATTCATTTGAAGATGTATGACTCCTTTATTTTATGAATATTATTTATAGTATTCATTCGAGGTATTATGACTCCGCTTATTACTTAATAATATTCTTTATTGTATTAAAGAATAAGGTGTCGATAATCAAACTTATTTTTGATTATTCAAATAAAGATATTACTTTCGTATAAGTATATCTTTGATTATTTGCTATTCATTCGAGTATAAGTTTTCCAACTTCTACCTCCAATATTCTTTATGGGAATATTATTTAAATAATAATATTCAGATATTTCTTTCATATTGGGACTGATTTATTTCATAAATCAGCATTACTCCAAACATTCTTAAAAATGTTTTCGAGTCTTCAAAATGAATTTAAAAAGGGTAGAGCGGATCCCAAAACTTGTTTTCAAATTCAAGATCTTCCATTTTAAGGGAACTTGAATACTCGCTCAAAAATCTAAGGGATCCGGCTCTATGGTGTATTTTATATTCGCAACAAGGTTGCAGTTTTGGTAAATGAATTGATTACTTACCCAACGTTCGGGAAGTAAGTCCATCTATTGAGTCGGCATAAGCAACATGGGCTCAGTGGGCGTCCATGATAGTGTAAGTGGCTCAGTGGGAGTCCATCAAATGCATAAGTGGCTGAGTGGCAGTCCAGCATAAGGTCCTATTGCGACCAGGGTGATGACCAGTGGGGAATTTGTCCATCTACTAGTAGAAAAGGTTACTTATTGGTATCTTTGCCTGATCAGCAAGATATCAGGTTTATGCCAAAATTCTTTCCTTTCCAAATTTATTGGATATTGCAATTCTGTTCATACTTTACATGACAGAGGTTTTCAGGAAATGTATATATATAGGTGTATATATATGTCGGGACTTAATGAAGTATCTCGTAACTTCATTATTTATAATGATATTCAAAGATTGAATCTATTCAAATCTTGTCTTGTAGTCTCATCTATGTGATGAACTTTTGAAACTGATTATAACTTGAACAGTGGTAGTTCAAGTAGTATTTGGGAAAGATATAAGTATATTGGGGTATCTTGTAACTTCATCTTTTAAACTTATATCTAATTAATAATTGTCTTATGAATGACAAAGATTTTCAGAAAAACGTTGAGACAAGGTTAGATATATGAGATCACCTTGCAACGATATTCTTTTTATACAGTTATACACTGGGACTTTGTGTATATTATGCATGGAAGAGGACTTTCAATATTTTGAAAAGTATATATGTATATATATATATACTGAATATTTTACGACTTCATCGCATTAAGATATCAACTTGGTTCATTTCTTTTGACCAAGACTTTAATGAGTATTATGAGTAGGCTCATATATTGTTAATCATTATACATATTATTTTGGTGGGCTTACTGCTCACCCTTGCTTTCTTCTTTCATCACACAACATCAGATAGATAAGATGAACAGGACCAAGCTCCCAATTCGCAAGCGGATAGGAAACGTTCCGCAGCTTTCTGGAAGCGTTGAGGCCGCTGTAGCTGAGGTAAAAATTACCAATAGGCTAAGTTTTCAACTAATAATGTACCAGACTTATGTATATTATGAATTGTAATAATGGCAAAGAAATGTAAATTTATCCAGAAAACCTTTTAAGGTGTATTGACATATAATTGTGGAATAAAACGACTTGTGATTATTTTTGGATATTCATCTCTGAGACTATAACTTGTGGTGTGTGTGTTTATTGTGGGGTCACAGTACAGAGTAGTTGATTGTGTATTAAGATTGGGTGTTATTAAGGGAAATGGATCTCGTGACAACCCGGATCCCCGACCCCGGATTTGGGGGTATTACAGCTTTTCTGTTCAGGAGGTTTGCAAAGATGAAATTCAGGAAAAGTACAAAATTCACTAAGTCAAACAAAAACATGGTGGACAAATCTAAGTTCAAATGTTATAACTGTGGCATTAGTGGAAACTTTGCCAATGAGTACATGAAGCCAACCTCTGATAAGAAGAAATTTGAGCAAGTTGATTACAAAAAGAAGTATTTTGATTTGCTCAAACAAAAGGAAAGAGCTTTTCTGATTCAAGATGATTGGGCAGCAGATGGAGTCAATGAAGATGATGATATGGAATATGTCAACCTAGCCCTGATGGCTAATTCTGATGAAAATGAAACTAGTTCATCAAGTAACCAGGTAATTACTACTGATCTCTCTCAGCTTTCTAAGTTTGAATGTAATGAAGCCATAAATGATATGTCCAATGAATTATATCATTTGCGTGTTTCCCTTAAATCACTAGCTAAAGAAAACACAAGAATCAAAGAGAATAATTTTTTTTAAGTGATAGGAATGCTTTGTTAGAGAATTAGGTAATTGAGCTTAAAAAGATTAAAATTAAATGCTTGACTGTTGAAAGTGAACTAGGAGAAGCTGTTAAGAAAGTAGAAATTCTTTCTAAACAGTTAGAAAGTGAGCAAGAGTTAATCAAGGCCTGGAAAACATCTAGGGATGTTAGTGCCCAGATTGTCAAGGTTCAGGGAATTGAATCATTCTGTGAGAATGCCTGGAAGAAAAACAAAAAGGAGTTAGAATTAATTGATGGATTGTCAACGGATGTGGAATCAACGGATGATGAAAGTTATCCGTTTAAGGAAGAAAAAGAGCATCCGTTGAAGGCTCATCAATTAAAACAGGCAAGTGATTCTAAAAAGAAAAATCTCAATAAGAAGGTTGGTTCAACTTTCAAGAACTTTGTCAAAGAAGGAGCTAGCACATCCAAAGATGCCAGTAAGCTGAATATAGGACACATGACTTTAGATCAGTTGAAAAATAGGCTTAAATTGGTTGAGGATAAAAAGGAAACTAAAAGAAAATCTAATAGAAATGGGAAGGTAGGGATTAAAAAACACAACAATTACACACCTGATAAATATGCTCTTAGAAAAAGCTGTGTGCATTGTAAAAGTGTTAATCATCTATCTGATAACTGCAAATCTGTTACGAATGCTCCCATGCCTTTAACTCCCTTCATGCCTAACATGTCTATGTCACCTCTACATGCTATGCCTGTTATGTCTCATCAGAATCCTCATGCACATTTTGCAAACATGCCATATGTTAATAATCCTTATTTTACTGCATTCAGTATGCCTCAGATGCCATACAACATGCCTATGTGGAATAATATGTTTGCACAATCCATGCCTTATCAAATTCAATCAAATGTGCTAAATGATTCAGTGACTAACCCTACACTTCAACCAACTACATCTGAGACCAAGGTTGACCCAAAGTTACCTAAGTCAAAAGAAGCAGGAGGAATGAAGTCTAGGAAAAAGACTAACAAGGCTGGACCCAAGGAAACTTGGGTACCAAAATCAACTTGATTGATTTTGTTGTGTGCAGGGAAAAAGAAGGAATCTATGGTACTTGGACAGTGGCTGTTCAAGACACATGACAAGAGATTTCACTCTGCTCACAGAGTTCAAGGAGAGAGCTGGCCCTAGCATAACCTTTGGAGATGACAGCAAAGGGTTCACTATGGGATATGGCTTGATTTCAAAAGAAAATGTCATCATTGATGAAGTTGCATTAGTTGATGGTCTCAAACACAATCTATTGAGCATTAGTCAACTATGTGACAGAGGGAATACTGTTTCCTTCAATTCTGAAGCATGTGTTGTCACAAGTAAGAAGGACAACAAAGTGGTTCTAACTGGAGTTAGAAAAGGGAATGTGTACTTAGCTGACTTCAACTCTACATATTCAGAATCAATTACTTATCTTCTCAGCAAAGCAAGTCGAGATGAAAGTTGGCTATGGCACAAGAAGCTATCCCATTTGAATTTCAAGACAATGAATGATCTAGTCAAAAAGGACTTAGTTAGAGGAATCCCTCTAGTGGAATTCACAAGGGATGGACTGTGTGATGCTTGTCAGAAAGGAAAGCAAAAGAAAGTATCATTCAGTGAGAAACTTGAATCTGCAATTGATGAACCATTACAACTGCTACACATGGATCTTTTTGGACCAGTCAATGTATTGTCAATTTCAAGGAAAAGATATTGCCTAGTGATTGTAGATGATTTCTCAAAGTTTTTATGGGTTTATTTCCTTGGATCAAAGGATGAAGCTAGTGAAATCATCATCAACCATATCAAGCAAGTCAACAATCATCCAGATTTCAAAGTAAGGAATATCAGGAGTGGCAATGGAACTGAGATCAAGAATACAACCATGAAGTTGTTCTGTGAAGAAAATGGGATCATGCATGAGTTCTCAGCTCCAAGGACTCCACAAAAAAATGGTGTGGTGGAAAGGAAGAACAGATCACTAATTGAAGCTGCAAGAACAATGCTTGAAGAGTCAAAACTCCCAACATACTTTTGGGCTGAGGCTGTTAACTGTGCATGTTACACTCATAATATTTCTCTAATTAATCAGGCAAAAGGCATGACTCCCTATCAATTGTTCAAGAGAAGAAAACCAACTTTAAACTTTTTGCATGTCTTTGGTTGCAAATGTTACATTCTAAGGAATCAACCTGATCACAAAGGGAAGTTTGATGCAAAGGCTGATGAAGGAATATTTGTTGGTTATTCTGCTGGAAAATCATATAGAGTCTACAATCTAAGAAACAACATTGTCATGGAATCTGTGCATGTTGTGTTTGATGATAAAAAGATTGATGGACTGACAGATGAGGGACATCATGAAGGACTCAAATTTGACAACATTGAGATATATTGTGATGATAGTGAAGATGAGAATGATGGAGAAGGCACCTCGAAAAGAATTCAAAATCTGTCTTTAGATAATGCACAGAATGCTGCATCCATTGAAAGTCATAATTCAGCTTCCGTTGATAGAAGCAATGGAGCATCCGTTGAAAGACAAAGTGCATCATCTGTTGAAGTTCATAATGAAGCATCCGTTGATCACAGTCTGTCAACGGATAATCATTTCACTTCATCAGTTGATAGAACTCCCAATTCCTTTCAAAGGATCAGCAACTCAGGGGGAGTTTCAACCAATCAACATTCTATCTCACATCATGACAATACTGAGGCAACCTCATCTAGAGCTAATCTACCACCTCAAAGGAAATGGACCAAGAATCACCCTTTTGAACTAATCATTGGTGATGTTACATCTAAAGTGCAAACTAGAAGGGCTACTCAAGATGAATGTC